>NW_023270415.1:71101835-71254278 GCF_011800145.1 Mirounga leonina | reverse complement strand
GGGGGGGGGGGGGGGGGGGGGGAGGCTTTGATCCCCACCCTGCTGCAAGAAATGGAGCCGATGGGGGAGGGGTTGAGCGGGAAGGAGGCCCCGCTGGGGAGTATCACGTGGACTTTGCACCTCTGTTTAATTCCTGGCCCTGCCACCTTACTAGTGTGTGACCCTGGACAAATCGCTTACCCTCTCTGAGTCTTGGACGGCTGTCTGTAAAATGGGTGCTTTGAGTAGGGCCTAGAGAAAGTGAGCGTTGACTTCCTGGCCTGGAGGGGGCGCCGTAATGGGAAGTGTCACTGTCAGTCGCCTCCCCTCTAATTTCTGCATCCCCACTGCCTAGAAGGGGTCCCTGGGTACATGGGAGGCTCTGGGTAGATATTTGTGAAATGAAGAGCTGGATCGTGAATTTTGAGAAGTGAGTGGGGGTGGGTCTACATTTTGGCTTCCGTGCCCAGTAACATCCATTCCACAATCCCCAGAGAGCCACATTTTGCCACCTGGGATCTGTGTAATCCATCCCCTCCCCCGAGGAGGATTATCTTGTGAAAATATTGATTCCTTGTGAAAAGGAGCTTAAAATCTGACTTTGAGCCTCTCCTATTCTGGAAAGATTGCATTCTGTGGAAAAGGAAGCATCATTTTGATTGCCACCACCAGATGAGTGTCCGAGGAGGGTTGCCAGGGCTAACACCTGGGCTGTTTTCCCAGACTTGGGGGTTCCTGGTAAACATGGAGGAAGCCGGGGAGAGGTGGTTTTCTTCCTTGGTGGGGCATGCAGGAGAGGTCAGCTGGCCCGAGTTTTCTTCCTGGGGAGGCCCGTTGGAATTTGCATTTTCCAGACCTTGCCAGACTTTTGGCATGGGGAGGAGCAGTGCGTGTGCTGAAGGAGACCAGTGTGGGTTAAGGCACAGGGGGACTTGGAAGTGGCCTTCAGGTGAAGGCCCGGTGTGGGTTTCTGCACTTCACTTTGGGAGATTTTCAAGTAATTTCGCTTTCTTTTACAGCTGGCCCTTCTTTCTCAGCTCCCAAAGGCTTCTGTGCACTTCTCTTAGGATCTGAGCTGTGGCTTTTTTCACATCCGGAGGGCAGGAGGTGAGACTGGGTGCTCCTAGTATTGTGAGAGGCAATAACAGGCCCCTATGTGCTGCAGCATGCTGCCGTTTGGACACGGGCAGATTCGTTTTTAAGACGTGGACTGGTCACGGTTACCGGTGAAGGAGAGGTTTGATTCTTACTTTGCAAGACTTGGCGAGGGTGCAGGACTTGGCCCCAGACCCTCAGCCAGGAAGCGGCCGATTCAGCATCCTTGCCCGTCTTCCATCCACAGCGCGCTCTCCCTTTCCTCTGTGGGCTCTGCTCCCTTCTGAATGGCCTTTGTGTTTCCCCGGGCACCTGGCAGGCTGTCTGGCATGTGCTTGTCTACACGGTACACGTTTTGTGACCGACGAACAAAAGAGACATGGTTTCCCCCTTGCTCTTTACGGAGGTACATTTGGTCTCCACCTCAAGGTCCGGGCACTGGCCTGTAAGTGACCTTGAGATTGTTCTTTGGCAGTTCTTCCCAAGTGCATTTTGATTCCCTGTTCTGGAAGCGCGTTCTCTGACAGCGCTACTTCAGGATCCAGAGACAGTGACAGGAGGGACTCTAGAGGGAAGCCAGTGTCACGTGGCCTCGTGCTGAGCTTTGCTGCCATCTCCTTGTCTGAAGAGACCCCATCCTGTGGCTTCGGCAGCCTGGAACTTGGCCGTCTTCAGGGAATCCATCTTCCAGCAAGTGCTGTGGAGGCAGTGTTGAGTTAGTGACAAATCAGATTTAAAATGGGTCCACCGTAGCTACACGTCGGTCAGGCAGCCTTAGGGAGGTCGCTCCACTCCTGGGACCCCCTTTTCCTCATCGGTGAGCAGGCAGAATCATCCCCGCTCCAGCCGGTCCACCTCACAGGTTGCTGAGTGAGAGGGCAAGACCCAAATCCACACGTTCACCTTTGCTTCTTACTGCCCCATCGGCCTGTCACCAAGGGTCAGAGCCTCAGTGTTCTCATTTGTAAAATGGGACCGTGCAGCGTGGGGTTGTTCTGCTCATGCAGTAATGTGACGCCCGTAGCCGAGACCCCTGCTAAATGGTGATCATCATCCGTTTCCTCAACTGGAGCTTCTCAAAGGCCAGCCCCATGTCTCTGTTTTAACTTGACTTGGAGCTTCTCCAGAGAAGTAAATTGAGGCGAGAGGGGGGCTGGCTGATTTTATTCTTTTTCACCTTCCCTATCTGGGACACTTGATAAAGGCCCAATGAAGAAAACATCATTAAGATGGTGTTTTTCATCCATTTCTGAGGGCAAAGGTCTTTTTTTTTTTTTTTTTTCACTCTCTCATAAAGTTAACTCTTGAGGTGCTCATGGCACTCACTTCCTGTGTTCTCATCCCCTTTGCATGGACGCCTTCCAGCTTTAACACCAACACCTGAGTCCCTCAGACTCTCAGATCGACAAAGGTCCCGTTGCTTGGGAATGAAGTTTTTGACGGTCTGAGAAGGAGTGACCGGCCTCACCAGGTTGAAAGAAAGATAGTAACTTTGTAGCCAAGAACGCATGAGGTTAAGGGCAATTATATTTTCCTGTCGTCCTTGTCCACTTGGCCTTAGGGCCCAGACTGCCTGGGTACACATCCTGGTTCTGCTGCTTACTAGCTCTGTGACCTTGGGCAAGATTTGTCCTCTCTCTCTGGGTCTTCTTCAGCTTGAACGTGAGGGTTGTGAAGATCAACTCTGAGGTCCCGTGCAGTGCCTTCCAGCACGGTGCACGGCGCATAGCAGGTGCTCAGCCAGTGTGGGTTCCTCTCTCCCCCTCCCCAGGGCTCTGTCCATCCCCACCCCTGCCCCATTGTCCTGTCCCGCTACTATTCCCCTGGGAACTGAGTCCTGGGCTGACAGCTTCTTCCAAGATTCCAGTTCAAGGCTCCATGCTTCCCCAAACCAGTCGTTGACTGGCCATCATATGGCACTTCCACTGAATGGGAAGATAATTGTACCAGAGCTAGTCAAGAAGAGTAAATCAGGGAGTCACTGAGTTTACGTTCTGTCCCATTGATTTTTTTTTCTCCTTTCCAAAGACTTACTAGCTGCCATCTGCTCTGAGGGAAGGAGACATCATGTTCATAAATATATAAATAATCGAAGTCAATGAGGAGAATTGTTTAAAGAAGTGTGGCTGAGAGTGATTTTAATAAATATTTAAGATGATCTGAAACTATTAGAGGAATTGCAGGGTTTATTAAAAAACTGGGAAATGTGTTTTGGAAAACTTTCTTTTCTTTCCAAGTTGAATAAATGTCAAGGGTAGAGAATGAGAGAGGAGCATATTCTGAGCATGAACACAGGGCCCGTGAGGGGCAGGTGGCCCGCCGATCTGCTTGTCTCTGTTGGGGGACGTTGGCATCTGGGCAGTCATGCATTTATAGGTTCTGACAGGTGGGGAGGGTGACAGTAGCCAAATCTACAGAGCCAAGGGTAAGGGACCTCAGCATTTTCGAGAGCTGCTTGAGCTTCTTTGAGACTCGGGGGGTGGGGGTGGGGAGCCAGCAGGTAACACATGCCAGGAATCACCCTAGGGCCTGTACATGTCAGATCCTATTTGTGGGAGTCCGTGGCAGTCTTCTAGAAGGTTCCTAAGACAGATCTCTTTTGGTTAATGACGGGCTACATTTTAGTGAGTCCTGCTAAGGCCCATAAGTTGGAACGCTTCTAGGTGGTCAAAGCAAGGGATGTGGGGTGGGGGCAAGTCAGAGCTGGGGAGCATCTTGGAACAGTGCTCCCCAAACTGGAGTGTGCCCCCAAATCACTTGGGGGTTCCTTTGCAGATTCTGAGTCAGAGGCTGGGGATGTGCTGAGGTTCTGCATTTATGCTTTCCCATGGGAAGCTCTGGTCCGTGGACCACACTTTGAGTAGGGAGAGCCTGAAGACCCCCACTCCCCTCATCATTCAGGACCTGGATGGATACGGGTATGAGTCTGAATATGACACCCAAGGGTCTGAAGGCAGTTGATAGTTCAGTTAGAGGAAGAGGCAGCCATGCCCATAATACATGCGATTAAAAAGATGGAGGCCTAGAACAGAGTCCAGTGAGAACACGAAGGGGTGGCAAGAAGAGAGCCTTCCTTTATCTAAGGCCTGTCACACTTCCTTTATCACAAGGCCTGTACCCCCAGAACAGTTGAGGTGGGGAGGGAAGCAGCATAGAGCAGGTCTTCACACGTGGTTTGGGCTGGAAGGATTGAGCAGGAAGCTCATGTTCAGAGTGTCAGGGTTTAGGCGTCCAGTACTCTTAATTTAACAGATGGGGGAACTGGGACCCAGAAGGAGAAACATCTTGCGCAAGAGGCCAAATCAGGCCTGGAAAGTGGGGCTTAACCGGGCCTCTCCTCATGGCTCCACGGTGCCTGCCTTTGAGTGTCTTGGGATGGTCCTCAGTGCCAGGCAGCCCCCAACCCGGGGCTGGGGCCAGCTGGGTGTCCTGTCCCAGCTCAGCAGTATCAGGGCTGGTGACCTTCCTTCAGCAGAGGACTAAGCACTTAAAGCCACAGTGAAAAAGAAAGCCCAAGGCAAGAAAAGCAACAGCGTGGAGTTCACTGCCCTCAGAGGCTGCTGGCCCGCTTGCCCCTCCCTGCCCCAGCATCCTCAGATGTGGGGAGTGCAGTGGGGAGTATCTACGTGGGGGAATCAAGGACGGGAGGAGGCTTCATCTGCTTCGGAGAGCCTCCTGGGACTGGCTTTAGTCTGGCCACTTGGAGCTCTTTGGAATCTAAGCCCAATGCCCACTCAGCAGACACTGCCGCCCTGTGGCGCTCCAGGAGCCCCAGCCCTGCCACTCGGCGGCAGTGTGACCTTGGGCCAGTCCCTCACCTTGCTGGGCCGGGGCTGTCAGGGCTGAAGCTGGTTGGAAGGACTCAGTGAGGCAGTGTGCACGAGAGCTGCTAGCTAGCCCCTGGTGGAAACCCTCGCCAGAGGTCCCCCTCCCCCAGGACCTCGTCCCAGGTGAGCAGAGAACTGATCTGTCCAGTGCAGGTGTAGGGCCAGGGTCATCCTCTTGGCAGAGATACAAGGTATGAATCTGATGGGAGGCGGATGTTTCTTTAAGATAACATCACACTGCTGCGGGGGCTTTACGCAAAACCACACGCTGTGGTTGGCCCCTCGGGGGGTCTCCCTTGACCCAGGATGCCGGCAGAGTGCAGAACTGGGCGCTGCGGCGGCCGCGTCTTGGGCCGCCCCCGGCTCCCTCGCCGTGCACTCTGGCAGGCTGCACCACCCCTTGGTATCACAGTGCCTGTTTTTGCAGCTTGTTGTAGCTCTTGCATCAGAACAGGTCTCAGTGGGCCTGGCTCAGGGCCTGCCGGCTGAGAGGTGCTCTGGAGCAGAAGGCCGCTGTCCATGCAGCCTCGGGGGCCTGAGCTCAGGGAGAGGAGCCTGCTGCTAACGGAGGCTTTTCCTGCGAGTCTCTGCACAGCCCCTGCTTTGCTCAAAACCAGAGTTGAAGTCGAATGCAGAAGACAATGTGGAAGTGAAACTCGGTCAATAACATCCTAAAATGTCTGCTCCTACTCCCCTGAACTCTGGTTTCGGGTACTGCTCTGAGCCTCGGAGGCACCAGAGGCCAGGCTGTGTGCCCAAGATCACACGGGCTTGTGAATGAAAGCTGAGGGACGTTTTCCAGTCCTTTCTGAGCGTGCCTTCACGATCAGTGTCCAGTTCGTAATGGAGGAACAGGCTGCATCCTGCTATTCGGTGACTATAATCAAGCGAGCACCTACTGTGTGTAGGCCCTGTGATGAGTCTGTGTCGGGGGATACACAGTGTGGTGCCCACTGCCACCCACACAAGTCCCTAAGGGCCTGTGCAGCTTGAGAAGGGAGCCTTTGTTTCCTTAGGCTAACCCAGGCCCAGCCCCCCATCCTCCCAGGCCCATTCTTGTCACCCAGGAACCGGAGAAGCTCTCTGGCTGTGTTTGGGGACAGGATAGCAGGGGGAGTCATTGCCAACCCTTTGTGCAGGCTTTCATGGCCCAGGCAAAAGCCTCCTGGATCATAAGGCTCCCAAGAGCATCATGTGGTGGGTTTGGTAATTTTGTTTTGTTTTGTTTTGGTCTCCCTGTCGAGCATGGACAATGTGTATCTGCATGTTTTATTTCTTACGGTCACAGAAAGTGTGTGAGGCATGTCATGGGATCCCCATCTCACAGGTGAGGACGCTGAGAAAACTCAGAGCTAGAAGGAAAACGTATCCCACCAGCTTGAGTGCCCACCCCTTATTTTGACTACCTCTTTCAAGTGAGCCTCAGCCATAACTCCAAAAAATCTCCAAAGGGAGCTGTCTACAAAGAGTAGCCTCTCTTGCTGCTCAATACTGCTTTGGAATGGGGTGGTTTTCATGGTAGGCATCTGGGCCACCACTGTTACCAAAACCACCTGTTACGAGCAGCCGGGCAAGGAAGGTCAGAACGTATAGAGTATTCCTACAAGTAGATGTATGACTTGGGCTAATTTGAGTGGTGAGGTTTTTTGGTAAAATCAGTGTGAAACTGACTCACGCTATTAATATACCCCTTGATGCATTTGGTGTTGGGATTTGCAGCATATCTCATGGTCTGCGGACACCCCCACAAGAGAAAGATTTGGGGGGGAGATAGGTGCTGTGGGTTCATGCTTTGGCAGAGTTTGAATTTGAAAGGAGAATCTCAGTATTTGGACCCTAATCGTTGTAGCCTAGAAAATAAGTGACATAGTGTTAATACTTCTGCTGGTCCCTCCCGTCCATTTTCAATATGTGAACTTGCCAGAACATTCTACGCATGCGTTCCCTCTTCCCCAGTACTCCTTTCATCTGACGTAATGTGGTGTGCTTAAGCTTCCTGGGTGGAAGGGCCAAGAAGCCACATTGTTAACAAACTCTCTCAGGTGATTCTGGTGCAGAGGTCCCTGTTAGAGACCCAGTTGGAGAACCCCCAGGTACTGTCATCTCTTACCCCTGTACCGTCTGTTTCTAACTCTGAGTGGCTGGTGTTCAGAAGGAAAGGGCATTGAAGATCACCTAGTCCCATCCTTCCCAGGCTGTTTCAGGCCATGGCTCACCTAGGAAAGAGAATTTGTAAGGCGTGGGTCGGGAGATGGGCAGTAAAAGAGGATGCATCTCCTAGCTGGAGGTGACTGATCCCAGGGCCACCTGCCCACAGTGCTGAGGAGGTCAGCATCTCAACACAGGGGGGTGTTGTCCGGGAATCCCACTTGGGCTAATTCTCTTCCAGCGTGGGACCTGTTCAGACAGCGGAGGCCCAAAGAGGTGATGTGAGTTGCCCAGAGTCACACAGGGGTTTGAAAATCATCCAGGACACTCTTTGAAAGAATGAGGGAGCAGCAGGCCAGGGAGGGGAAAGCCCAGCTGAGGGCTGCACGGCCAGCTCGGGGCCCAATGTGAGGGCAAGTTTTTGTGCCCAGACCCCCTGTCCTTGGTAGGCAGGTTATAAAGCCAGGGGCCCTCCCTCCACCCCCCCACCCCATGCTGGCCAGCCTGGGAGGCCTGGTTTCCTGTTGTGATCTGAGACTGATTCTCTGCTGCTACCTAAAAGACGACACATCCCTCACGACCTAAAAGCACCGAAGGAGAGGAAACCTTACATAGAGTCTCGTCTTAATCATGACTTTCAGAAGTCGGCACAGTGGGGTGAAAATGGTCGGACCGACTCCCCATTTGTCCCTGAGGGATAGTTTGCGTACGTGTGATTTCATGTCTGTGATGCTGTGTAGGGACAGGTCGGAGTAAATGTATGGCATAAACAGTAGTGTATGATGTACAATCAAGTACAATATCCAAAAAATAAAACAAATACAAATTAAGTACAACAGGCAAAATACACTTTCACATTATTTAAGCTTTTATTATTTTTTAAGATTCATTCATTTATTTGAGAGAGACAGAGAAAGAGAGAGAAAGTGAGTGTGAGCGTGAGTGGGGGGAAGGGCAGAGGCAGAGAGAGAATCTCAAGCAGACTCCCCGCTGAGCATGGAGCCCGACGCGGGGCTCGATCTCAGGACCCTGAGATCATGATCTGAGCCGGATCCAAGAGTTGGATGCTTAACCCACTGCACCACCAGGTACCCCTTATTTAAACTTCTAAAAAAAAAAAAAAAAAAAAGTTTGGCCGTTTGAGTAGAGTTGAATATGGCTGAGTTAAAGTAAGATGCGATACGATTCCATTGATGTTGTGGTGCGTGGGGGACCTCTTCAGAATGTGCAGCGGTCCTGACCCGGTGGGGGGCTACGTATATTACGCAGGTATGCGTGATTATTCCAGGGGTCTCTCCAGCTTGAGTGTGATTAAATTTGAAGAGAATTTTTGGAGGACCAGCTGTCCTGTGTTGTGTGTCAGACCCAGTGGACAGACGGAGGCGGCCTCTCGCAGTCTAGTGAGGCCTGACTCTCTCTTCTTTTTTTTTTTTAATAAAAGCGAAGTCTCTGGTCACAGCAGCCCCTAGAGTAGGACCTTTATGACTGTCCATCTTGAGGATGTGATCGAATGCCCCAATCTGGAGTTGCTCGAAAGGGCTCCTGGGCCCTTAAGGAACCCCAGCCTTGGGAGATGACCCCACTCACCGAGGCGCTGCCTCCCAGTGGGACCTTCTCTTTCCCAAGCAGCAGTTTCTCAAAGTTTCAGTGGTGAAATGCAGGGGAAGTGTAGAAAAACAGCATTTGCATACTTGTGACTTTACCCTAGACCTCCCCCTTGCAGAAGTAAATGAGGAATAACAAGGTATGACCTTTGGAGTGTCCCCACCCCCCTTCCGCCAGCAATTCCCTTCATGACCAGGAATGTGGTTGGAAATTGCCTCTCTCAGGTAAACTGATCTTTATCTCAAGACCTTGGACACTTAAAACTGAAAGAAAAGGAACCTGATCTTCTGTTCCCCATCATATTAAGTAGCTGTTGGGGCCGGAGGGAGGGAGTATTAGATTCCACTTTGGAGCTTATTCTTATGGGTATTTCGGAGCTCCCTCTCAACAAGGGGGAGTTGAAAAGCCCCTGAGAGTGCGTGAGCTGATGTGCAGAGACCGGAATGTTCCATAAGAGCTCTCTGCAGAGGAAACCCAGCGGGTGCCCCTATCCCCACCCTGTGGTGCCTGTGAACAGTGTCACTGCCCCGTGAAGGCACCTGTATCTTTTTGCTGGTGGCCAGCCGGGTCCTTCAAAGACCCTTCTGGGAAACCATGGCAATTTATGTCAAGAGCCATGAAGATATTTGTAACCTGTGACCCAGTGAACCTATTTCTTGGAAGCTTTCCTAAAGGAGCAATTAAAGATATGGACAGAATGTTGCATAAAGATCATCAGCTTAGGGAGCATCTGGGTGGCTCAGTCGGTTGAGTGTCTGACTCTTGGTTTTAGCTCAGGTCACGATCTCGGGGTCCTGGGATCAAGCCCTGCATCAGGCGGGCTCTGTGCTCGGCAGGGAGTTTGCTTGTGATTCTCTCTACCCCCCCCCCCCCAGCCCTCCCCCTGCTCATACCCTCTCTGTCCTTCTCTCTCTCAAATAAATAAATACATCTAAAAAAAAAAAAGATCGTCCGTTCAGCCCCTTTTACAATAACACAATAAATGGGAAGTAACCTAAGTGTCTGAAATGTACCGAGTACTCGAATCAGTTATCCTGTGGCCACTCAAATGAGGGCTCAAGAGTCTGGGAGGAAATTGAAACTGAGAAAAGCAGTTATTTGTAGGAAAAAAGGTTGGAAGGAAATACACACCAAGATGGCGTCTGAGGCTGTGAGAGGGGGATATGAATATGGACAAATTTCCTTTCTCTCTTTTATGCATTTTCTGCAGTGTGGTTATGATACTACTTTTGCTGGAAGGAAGCCTTCTTGCCTCCCCTCTTCTGTGTTCCTGTCTTATTTCTTCTAAGAAGCCTAGAACTCTACTGTTTGCAGGGAAAGAAAGAAAAACCAATGCTTAGGTCACTTTATAAATAGTGTACAACAGAACGGAACAATCACTAAAACGGAGGCCCAGGCATGCCCGAGGTTAAAATACCAACAGGCCTAATGATAGACTGGAAGGCCGTTGGAGAAAGACACCGTGAGTAGTTCTTGAAGGCACTGACCGCCCTGAGTAGAGCCTTCTAGACCCGTCAGGAAGGAGCCGCAGTTACCCTTTGATAAAGGAGCTAACCCGGGGTCAGAGTCCTGTGACTTTTCAAGACTCACCGCACCCCGTGTCCTGGTTAGCAGCTGAGAGGGTGAAGGGCATCTGGGGACACCACAAGGCCAGCGCCTCTCGTCCAGTCCGCTGGAAGTTACTCTCAGGGACAGGTTAGGTGAGTGACAGTTGCCCATGAAGAATAGCAAGATGTTTTCCGTTTGGGTGACGCGGTGTCTGAAGGGCCAAGGCAGAAGTGAGCTTGTGGTTCAGAATGCGGGAGCTGTGGGCCAGCGCCTTCTCAGGGGAACATAGGCAGGCTTCTGTGCAGGCATGTGGGTGCCCCCTCCTCCTGCGCATCCAGAGCGCCGGGGCTTCTGCTTGACCTCAGGGAGGAGCGGGGTGGCTCTGCAGAACCTGCTGCCGGGCTCTGGCAGCATATAGGGGGCTCGGCAAGGATAAGCAGCCTTCTGAGAAACCCAGAAGGAGCAGCCCCAGGCGCCTCAGCGGGGGGCTGAGCTATCCCCGTTGATGGGATTGCCAATTTCCAGACAGTCTCTATGGTGTTTAAAATGCCATTTCCTCTCAAGTTCTGTGTCTGTCATGCAGCCCACTTGTCATCTCTGCCTGCGTTGGGGAGAGGGTCTAGTTAAAAACTCCTTAGCCATCTTTTTTAAGGAAGGCACTGAGCATCCAAAGATGTGCACAGCTGTCAAATGGATATTTGATGAGTAAGGGTACGAATTAATTTTCTGCCTTGGGCGGCAGATTGAAATGGGAGTGTTTTTTTTTTAAAGGTTCATTTAAAACCCCAAGGTTCGTGATCTTTATATGTGTGTGTATGTGGGTTTAGATACAAAGGGAGACGTGGTTGAGCATCTCACACAGGCGTTTGTTGAGGGTCCCGAACATCCCTCGTTTTCCCCATTCCCGTCGCCCCCTGTCCTCCTGCCGGGCACCTGGGCTGCGCCCCTAGCCGCTGGTGGAGGAAGGGGTGTGGCGATGGGGCAGGTGTGCTGCTGGGGGTGAGCGCGCGAAGAGCTGCAGCTCTCGCTGCTTGCTGGGCTGGCCCTGGGCGTCCCGAGCTGAGTCACGCCCGGTCCTCGCGCCGCAGTGTCCAGGGTCGGGGGAAGAAAGCGAAGGACCAGAGCACAGAGTGAAAAGCTGGTGACATCAGGGTGCCCGGCAACCTCCCCCCAAATCCCCGTCAGCACCTGGTAGGGAGATGGCGTTCACCTCAGCAAATAGGAGGTTCGGTGCAAGGTGGAGTCCTTGGGAAAAAGGTGAAGCCTCTGGCCCTCCAAGGTTGCACTTCCCTGGGGTCTGGGTTTTGGGGGCTCCTGAGGGGGCCGCTGCTGGGCACACAGCCCGGCTGTGCCACCGTCTCTGGCCTGCCCCTTCGCTCCTCCGAGCCGCCCACTCTTCACCTGTGGAGCGGCCCTATGAAGCACTCCTTACTCAGTGGGTTGGGCAATATGCTTGTCACCTCCCCTCGTCCCTGTCCTAATGACCTTACCCTGAAGGCACTGTCACCTTGCACCCTTCCAGAGGGCCTGCTGTTTTCGGGGGGGGGGCAGAGGGGTCTTTTTTAGGTCTGCCCTGCTCTCCTCTCCCCCTTCCTTCCCTGTCCCCCCGACCCCTCCCTCCTGCCCTTCTGCATGCCTTTCTCAGAGCATGGGACAATTCCTCTGTTAGACTGAATAATTGAGAGCTAACTCTAGGAACAGACGTCTATGAATAGATGTGCTGGAAGAAAGCATTTTTGCCAAGTTTGAGCTGAGCTGAGTATTGTCAGCACTGAATTAAAGATGAGCTTCCTGGCTCTCTGTTCTACTTAGCATTGACCAAACACTATGTCTTGAATCTTAAAAAAAAAAAAAAAAAGAAGAGGAAAAAGTCAGAAAGTGGCTTATGTGACAGCAAATAAAGTCTAATCACAACAGTTCACATCTGTGCAGTGCTTTGTGTTCATGCTGTGGCCTTTTCCATTAAACATCGCCAGGCCCTAAGGTTGGGCCTTTTTCTGGTTCAGGTCCACAGGTCAGGCTCACAGCAGGCCTTGTTCCAAGAGTGTTGGCAGAATGATTACATACTTTTTTCAGAAAATTGGAGCCCAGAGAGGTTGAGTGATCTGTCTAAGGCTGCACAGCTGGTCAGGACCAGAGTAGGAACTTAATTTCTTAGCCCGGCTGCTCTTAAACCCCACTTAGTGGTCTCCTCACAGATGCACTTCAAGCCGACAGGGAATTCGGAAAGTCAGAGACACAGCATAACTAAGGGAAAGAGCATTACTAAGGCCTCATCTCTCCTTTATTCTGGAGGATTGTATTGCTTATTCTCTCAAAATTAGCCTGTTCTCATGGTGGCCGCATAACCTGTCCTCCCCTCCCTGTTCCCTCCCCCCCTCCTTGTGTGTTTAAGCATCTTCTCATTTGTATGACCCCCTCTGGGTTTCCTCCAAAGTTCCTGGAAGCCACCTGAGGTTGTTGTGCAGTGAGCGACAAGTTAGTGTGTAGCCCGGGGCTTCTGCTGTGGAGCTGAGCGAAGGAAGACATGGGTCCTCCATGAGTGAGGACTGTCCTCTCTATTAGATGGTCCCCAAGTTGGATCTCCTCCAGATCAGCCATGCTGTCTTGTTCCAAGCTTTCCATTGTCTTATCTGTAGACATGGTCTCTCATTCACCAAACGCATCCAGAGCCCCTCCTGTGTGCTGGGTACAGTACTGTGGGCTCTGCTCCTCACAGCAAAACCCGTCTTACTTGGGTCCCTGTGCCTTTGGAGTCTACAGACGGCAGGAGGCTTTTCGGAAGGTGGTGCTGCAGATAGACTCCATGGGGAAGCCTTTTGGTGTCCAGTGAGCAAAAACCCTGTCCTTGCTGTTTTCTTTTCCTTCTTCTTCTCCTTCCCCTCCCACTTTCACTAAGCACGCATTCAGCATGACTGTGGGCCAGGATTTGGGGCAGGTGCCCTGAGACCGAGATTAGCAGGATGCAGGCACCGCTCACAGAGTCCTGGACCGTGGGAGGGGATGGACATAGAAACAAATCATTGTATTAATATGCAAAGTGTTAATGGTGTCAAAAATTTAAAACTTGGAAAACAATGATACACATTGTTTGGGGGTATAATCATATGTGGTAAGAAATGCATAGCAGTAATAAATGCCCAATTCAGGATAGTGCTTACCTCTGGGGAATTGGGGAGATGACTATGATTGCGGTGGGGTACCCAGGGGACTTTGTATTCATTATATTTTATTCCTTAAGCTAGGTGGTGGGTACAAGAGATGGTTTGATTATTCTTTATATATATATTTTTTGTCCATCCTAAATACTGCACAGTAAAACTTTTAAAATAGAATTGCAAGCCAGAGGTTATTTGGAGACGCTAGCCTGAGCGGGTCTCTAGCCACATTTAGAAATTTCTCCTCTCTGTACATCTGGCCAAGCCCCGTGCCTGGCCACGCTCACACACTCAGGATGCGTTGACGTGAACTCTGCTGGAGGGGCTGAGGAAAGCTTTACAGAGAAGGCGACAGTTTGAACTGAATTTTGAAGTCCAGTGCTAGGAATAGCATTTCAGACAAAGGGAACAGCATGTGCAAAAGCAGGCAGGCCAGCATTCAAGGAACTACAAGGTGTGAATGTGTGGATCAGCTCAGCTTTGGAGCAGACCTGCAGTGTGTGGTGCTCACGATCATTCATACTCAGAATGGCTCAGAATCCGGGTATGCTTGGAGTCGACTCACGATAGAGTCCACTCTGGTATTAGAACCAAGTCAGTTTTCCGAGAGTGCTTCAGTGTTATCAGGGCCTTGGCTTTGTGAGAGCTGGTGTCAGGTCAAGGAGATTGGCTTCAGCTTCGAGTGCAGGAAGTTGCGGGTACACTGAGACTCTAATAAAGGAATTGGACCTGGAGAGAGTAAAAGCTGGTGAGAAAGATCATCTTTGACAGAGAAGAGCCAAGGCTGTGATTATGTGACATTAAAGACTCATCTGGGAAACTGCTCTGAAGACGGGGGGAGGCAGCAGGGCCCTGTCTCTGTCTGGTGACTTGGGGAATAACGTGTATTCAAGATCGTTTTCTTTGAAAACATTGCGAAGCCAGTGGAACCCTGAGGAGAGCCAGATTAAAGCGGTGATGGGGAGTTTCATCAGTGCTTAATCAAAGACATCGACTGTTTTCTGGGCCTCACTCATCCCCTCCCCTCTGTTGTCTTTAATTGTGGAAACTTGTTCTTTAGGGTTTCCTTAAGGCTAGCCCTGGGCATCACCCATCATTTGCCCCCTTTGATCTCCGGGAAGTCTTCCACTTCCTGGGGGGATCCTTGGGGCTCCTGGGCTGCTCTCCATCTTGGCCCCTTGCTTTCAAATTCAGGCCAGACTCTCGTCCATACTTGAGAAGAGAGGTGCTTCTCCACACCCTAGGTTCCTGCCTGGACCGAGGAAGAACATGGTGTGCGGACAGATGTTGCTTAGGTGTCTGGGGCAGCGACCCCATGAGATAGATGCTTTGGGAGGCGAGGTGACAGTGAATGTTCTGGAAGAGGGCAGCCTCAGCTTCTCACACTTCATCAGGAACACAGGTTCCCCTGCCGAAGGTTGTCCTCAACTGACCTGCCGGTCCGCGGATTTTTAAATGCAGTCTTGACAGGCTGTGTGACACCTGGTGGCAGGAGTGGGGCGGGAAAGCCACGTTTGCTGCCTGGTCCAGGGGAACCTAGCACGCAGCTCCCACCGGGGACCAATTAATTCTGCAGGAAGTGATGGTTTACATGTTCCCTGGACACGTAGGCACTGTGCGCATCCACGGGCCTTGGCCCTCCAAGCTTCCTCCCTGCCAGGCTTCTTTAATTACGGCCATGGTTGAAAACTCACAGCATCTTCCCCTGGTTTTATTAGCTTGTCTTTCCCCACATTTCATCTGCTTTCTCTTAAGCCCTTTTTTGGGTGCGTGTTTATAGACCCTGAGTAAACACAAATCCTTGACTTCGATTAGGAAGCCAGCAGCGGCCAGAAGGGGCTCATCCTATCCATGTCTCTTGCACTGTGGAGGTGGACAGGAGAATACATGGAGGCAGGGGTACCCTGATGGTTACAGAGGGACCTGGGGTTGAATAACTACGTGCTCGCCCCCCTACAACAGATCGTGTGCCCCGATTCAGCTCAGGTTACTTCCTGACGTCATCTGCCATGATCACTTGACATCACCTGCAGTCCATTCACTCATTCATTCACCAGAGGGACACCGCTTGGCATCACACCATTTCATGGTCAGACCTTCAAGGGCAGCCAGTGATTTTGGCCTGCATTGTCTCTGCCTTTCTGCCCCTAGGATAGAGCCTGGCGTGGGTGCTTAGTAAATATTTGCTTAATGAATAAATGAGTGCCTGACATTCCATCATTAGGCATCCATTTTTTTTCTTTGAATCACAGGCTCTGTCTCCTTGTATCTTAAAAAATGCCCAGACAGAGGGTGTAGAATCCCCAACAATAAATTGATCACAGGAGGGCAGATGGGATTCTGTGGTTCCTGGGGAGAGGGAGAGCCAGAATCTGGCCGGGGTGTCAAGTCAGTGTGGGATTTGGTATGAAAAGAGTGGGATAAGAGGCACAGCATCCCTGCTCTTGGAGACAAACTTCCTGATCTAGAAACGAAGTGCGGAGGGGGTGGGGGGGTGACTGATGCCAGATTCTTACCTCACACCCCCAGGGGTTCATTCTACCCCCACTGTGTGCCACAGGGGCGTAGGCCCTGGGAATACAGTGATGCATGAGGTACAAGAATCCCTATTTCCACTAAGCCAGGGAGTTTTGATTGAAGGACATTGATGATACATGGAACTGTGAGCCCATGATGGGGTGGGAGACATCAAACTCATCCTGAAAGACCAAGGGGGGCTTTCTAGAGGAAGAGGCATCCAAAAGAGTAGGGGCTGTGTTTTATGACTCTTCACATTCCTAGCTGTAAGCAAAGTGCTTCACATATAAACAGGTGTTTAGTGAATGATGAATGAGGGAATGTGCAAAAGGGTTTAATAAACCAGAAAATGATGCAAATGGCAGGTGTTGGTATCCTGACTTGTGGAGGATAGAGCAGGGGCACCTGAAACTAACTTTACCCATTTTCTGAGGACCAACTATTGGCAAGAACTAGGGTGTATTTTCTAGGACGCCTCAGGTGTCCGCCTCCGCCTTTTGTCCTCCCACTCAGAGAAGCGGACTGCCCAAGGCTTGAAATTTTTAACCAACGCAGTAGTATCCAGATTGGACATGCAGCCCTGGTCCTGTGGACTGTGGTCCTAGGGCTGGTGGCTGAGTAAGGGGGTAGGTCATTGTGTGTGTGTGTGTGTGTGTGTGTGTGTGTGTGGACATGGAGTGATGCCCGCACATGCTAAAAAAGGGTCTGCAGCTTATATTCGGATCACCTCTAACCCTCCACTGCAGCTGCCGTCCCCAAAGCAAAAGTCACTTTGTTTCTGTCTTCTCTAGTTGATTGGACTTCTGGAAGTCAAGGACGGCAGCAGATTCATCTTTGTAACCCAGATACCCGGTGTAGGACTTGACACATCTGGGTCTCGGGAAGTTTGCAGAGTGAATGAATGCATGCATGAAGGAGCAAATGAACGAATGAATTTCAGATAATGGCAATGAAGTTGTCCAGAATGTATCTGCAGCCTCGTGTCTTTATGGGGTAGAGGGAGAGGGATGTTTCTGGAAATGACCTTTTGCTACTGCTTTAGATGTTTTGCAATAGCAGATACTTGAAATTCTGCTTGACACTTGCTCTCTGTGGTGAGAGATGAAGAAACACTTCCTTTGTCCACACTTGGCCCTGGCACTATGTAGACACAGGCAGGGGCCTCTCCCTCACTTCTGCCACCCTGGGAGTTCCTGAGTCCACTCGGTGGACTCAGAGTGGACCAGTTATGGACAGAAAGGGCCCATGGCTCTATAGTTATTTAATTTCTACAGTTCGCTGCATTGGTGTGTCTCATGGACACTTGCTGTATTTTGGGGTACTCAGCATCCTGCCCGCCTTCCTCTTTGGGGGAACCTCCAGTGTGTAGGTCTTGGAAGGGGGCAGAGCTCGGCCTCTCCATACAGAGGCTGAGGTAGACCAGACATTCTTTCTTCCTGCCTTTGCTCAGCCATGTGGCTTTGGTCCTGGCTGAGGGCCACGATGACACAGGGGCAGCGAGCAGTCCTCCGGAATCGGGAGTCCAGTTGAGAATGGCAAGTGTCCTAAGCCGATGTCCTGTGGCGTGGCCTCGGTCACATTTCCCCTCTGCTCAGTCTCCCTCGCTCCTTTAACCCAGCCTAGCTCTCCAGCCTGCTTGCTGCTTCTGGGGCTTTTCATTATTTTCTCATCAAATTCCCATTCTCCATAAAATAATCATCACTGACTTCTGTTGTCTGTAATCAATAACCCTGACTGAGCTGCGCAGCCGAGGCCACAGCGGGGCCCTCCTCCGTCATGGCGGACCTTAGAAACACGGTGAGATGGGCGAACTTGCTTTGGATGTTCTCCTGTCTCCTGCCACCTCCCTTTTTGTGGTGGAGACACCAGCCAGCCCATTCACAGTCCTTGAAGACTCAGACTCTTGCAGTTCAGGTCAGTAAACATGGAGCCACCTGCTGCGTGTCATGTTGTGCTGTGTGAATAAGCATAGGGATAGAGAGATAAAGAATCTGTGATCTGGGCAGTAAGGGGCTTGCAGTCCAGAGGTGGAGACAGGTGCACCGTTGGATAATTGTGCTCAGCAAGGCGGGAGGATAGAGGCAAGCAAAGGTGCTGTGTTTGCACAAGGGCACTCCTAACCCTCACGGGGGACCCGCAAAGAAGAGGTGATGCCTGAGCTAAGTTTGGGAGGATGCAGGGAGTTAGCTAGACCACATGGATGGATGGGAGGAATTTTGCAGAAAGGCTCAGCACAACCAAACCAGGGAGGTGACAGCTATTGCGGTGGGTGGGGAGGCAGAGGATAATGGTGGCTGGTCAGTCTGGAAGGGAAGGCAGAAGCCTGAATGCGGGTGACCTGTATGCCAAGGGTCAGCAGACATTTTCTGTAAAGAACCAGATGGTAAATTTTTAGGCCTTTTGGGTTATATGGTCACAGCTGATCTGCTCTGCCATGGTAGCACCTGAGCTGTCAAAGATAATCCATAAATGACTGGGTATGGCTGTATTCCAATAAAACTTTATTGACAAAAACAGATGGTTTGCCTGACTTGGCCCATGAGCTGTAGTTTGCTGACCTCTGCTCTATACCATGCTATGGAGTTTGTACTTTCTGTTGAGATGATGGAGAATAGAGGTGCTTCTGGTTGCTGATAAGAGTAAACTCAAGTCAAGGTGGCTCAGCGAGGAAAGGAAGTTAATGAGCATGTGACGTGTAACTGAAACATCCAGGTACACAGGCTGTAGGTGGTATTGGATCTGAGCCCTGGCTCATTCCTCTGTTGTCTCAGCTCTGCCCTCCCGTATGAACTTCATCTTCAGGCTGCCTGCCTCATGGTGCTAAGATAGCTTCAGCAGTTCCAGCCTTCACATCTACTTTTCTTCCCCAGTTCTTAGGTTATGTGTGCAGCCTGGAGCCAATCCCCGTGGCCAGGAGAATGCTGTGTGCTGATAGGTTAAGGGTCCAGCCAAGGGCCCCCCATAAGGGGGACATGGTCAGCCCTGCCCAAGCCGCATGGCTGCTGCCAGTGGGCAAGGGTGGGTTGGGTCCACTCATGAGAGTACCGTAAGCAGAAGGGTGATGCAACCCAGGCACAATTTCTAGAAAAGTCTCTGGTGAAATTGTGGAAAAGAGCCAGGCTAGAGGCAGGGACACTGTTAGGAGGTTGTTTCTGAGCCTGGGAACCAGTAGCAGGGGAATGATGTGGGACAGTGAAGGAAGAGAATGTGTTTGAAAACTGGGATGGGACTGACAGAACTTGGGTCTAACATGTGTGAAGTTGGTGATGGGAAGGAGGAAGTGAGAAAGACAAAGTTATTAAGAAACACCAGTCTCTAGCTTGGTAACTAGGAGAGCTAGATGGGGAGCCCAGGTGTAAGGGAAGATGTGGAGTTCCGCACTGAACAAGATGAAATAGCAGGTGTAACTTTACTCAGGGTTACCTCTCCTGGCTTCACCTCCATGCCCACCCCCAGTAGACCCCATCTTTGATTTTTAGAATTTAGGGACAGCCAGGAAAAGCTGTGCTACCACAGAGGAAAGGTTGTTCTCCCTTACCCTCTATCCCTTTTTGCCTTGGCTGCCTGGGTGCTCAGAGCCAAATTTGTGCTTAATCACCAGCAGCCATAATGGGTCCTTAGTTCAGTCTATTTGCTTTGTTCCCACTGTCATTTTCTCTTACTGTTTATTCTCTTCATCCATCCTTTTTGTGTTGCAAGTTATCCCAAATCTCTTACAGAAGGAGGCAGGGTATAAACAAATAAGCGATAAAGAAAGGAGGAAATCAGGACACTGTGTTGATCCAGAGGCTGAATTTCTACCCCCTTTCATAAATATTGGTCTGAGTTAAATTAGTCTCATCTGTGCCAAGCTGGCTGATCTTGGACAGTAGAGATTTTAGGTTCCTGGAGGAAGGGGCCCGTGTCTCCTTCACCTCAGTATCTCCAGCATTTATCACAGTGCCTGGTACATCCTAGGTGCTTAGGTGCTTACTAAATGGCTGGAAAAATGAAGTGAATTAATCATGGCAGAGTCACGTGTTAGCTTTCTGAGTGTTGTTCAGGGGTTCTCACTCTCTGACAAGTTGTCATGATGCTGGGGGGACATTCCCTCCCAAATTCATTCTTCCTGTTGCTCCTACTGAAAACATAAATCAGACCATACTGTCCCTGCTGAAAACCCTCCATGGCTTTCTGTTGTCACTGAAACACTAACCAGAGCCCAAGGTCCTGAGGCCCCAGCCCCTGCCTTCCTGAGTTCCCTGTTGGCGCTCTGCTCTTCCTCGCCTGCTGTCACCCACCCGCTTCTTTTCGTTCCCTGGAGAACTGGGCTCCTTCCACCCTTGACTCATGCTGTTCCCTCTGCCTGATAATGGGTCCCTGGGTCTTTGCAGGACAGATGCCTCCTTCCTCGGTTTCAGACTGTCTTGTAGATCTTCCTTTTCATCTCAAGACCCTGTTCCTTCCCCTTAAATCTCTCCTGTCGATGTGTGTGTGGGGTGTGTGGCTTGTGTGCCTGTTAATTCCTGTTAAGTAGGTCTCCCCACCACCACCCCAAAAGTAGACACTACTTCTGTCTGTTTGTTCACCTTGGCTCCCCGGAGTCTTGCCCCGCCTCTGACAATCGGTACGTACTTGCTCAGTAAATGCTCATTGAATGAAACAAGGCTGGCCATTCATTGGCCATTCATCCAGTCAACCAGTATTTATTGAGCACGTACTAAGTACCAGGCAGGCACTGTGCTACATAAGACTTAGGGATCCAGTGGAGAACGGAAGAGACATCATGTCTGTCCTCCTAAAGTTTTCGTTTTAGCTTCTCAGCCTGTTTGCCTTTACACCATGTCTGTTCTTTACCTCTTTCTTCCTTCATATATACATATATGCACACACATACATACATACACGGGCATATGGTGTATATGAAACCATCGTTTATTGGACACCTGTGTTCTCTATATAAAATGTGCTTTTATACATATAAACCTGTCTGTATGTATAAAACATGCACATATTATATGCGTACATGTATATGAAAACAAGCATTTTTTCGAATACTCATTGTATACTGCAAATAACAGCATGGTTATATATAGAAAAGCTACACACACAGTCTATACATTTATACAGTCCCGGTGTTTCCTGAGTAGCTTCTCTGTGCCCGCACTGCCCTAGGCACCAGGGAGGACACTCCACTAGAAGAGGTGGGGAGGAAGGCACCATTTCCATCTGGCAGGAACGCTCTCACCTGATGGGGACAAGGCAGAGGGGTGACCCTGGGCAGGGTTACTGTAAGGTGTGAGCGCCGAGGGGGATGAGGCCTGCGGGTGCTGGGGTTCTGAATGCTCCCTGTGAGTGGAGCAGAGTCGGGTCCTGCTTGCGCTTTCCCGTTCCCATGATGGGGACGGTCTGGCGTGGCCCCTGCTGTGGGGGCTGTTCGTTGAGGGGGGCTCCTTCCCTATTGACACAGGTGCTTGCAAAATCAGAGATCATCTGGGGACTGACTTAATTTGGGTTCTTTTAAAATAATCAATGAAATGGAAATTTCAGAACATGCAGACACTTTGATTTGCGCAGACATCTCTTTTTTCTTAGACTTGACCGTGGGGCGGGGTGGGGGGGTGGGGGGGGGCGGGCGGGGAAGGAGAGTCACATCTGTGAAAACTAAAGGCGTTTCTCCCCGTCCCCTCATACCCTCATCTAGAACTTGACCATTTGTCCAGGTCTTCTTCTCAGGATCTATCATTCTCTTGCCCTATTCCCTCCTGTGTTTTGAAGACAAAGTGAGGGCCCTTTCACGTCCTTTATGCTGCACATGGTGCCCTGGAACAGGGCTCCCGGGGGCTTCTTCAGCAGCAGGGGTTTGAGACCGGTCACCTGCATGAGCCCTACATGCTGGCCACTTCCTTTTTTTGTGTTCCTAACAATTTTACTGAGGCAGATGGTAGACAGAATAATGGCCTCCCAATGACATCCACACCCTAGTCCCCAGAGCCTGTGAATACATCGCCTTACCTCGCAACAGGGACCTGCAGACGGGACTACGTTAAAAATCTTGAGATGGGGAACTCAACCTGGATTATCTGGTGGGCCTCATAAGAGGGAGGGTCAGAGTCAGCGGGAGGTCGGTGATGGAAACGGGGTCCGGATCCGAGATCTGAGGAGGCTTTGCTGCTGGCATTGGACATGGGGGAGGGGTACAGGCCAAGGGACACTGCAGCCACCAGATACCAGAGAACATATTCTCCCCCAGAGTCTCTGGAGGGAGTGGGGACCTGCTGACACCTTGATTTCAACCCAGTGAAGTGCTGTCTGGAGAATTGTAAGATAATAAAGTTGTGTTCCTTTAAGCTGCTACATTTGTGGTACTGTAACAGCAACGACAGAAAACTGATTCGAGGTGTATTTTATGTATCATCAGATCTACCATTTCCCATGTACAGTTCAGTGGTTTTTAGTCACTTTACCCACTGGTGCAACCATAACCATAATACAGTTTTAGGATATTTTCATTACCCAATAAGATGCTTTATGTCCATTTACAGTTACTCCCTGTCCTCAGCTCCACGTAACCACGAATCTACTTTTTTCTCTCTAAATTTGTCTATAAACTTGCCGTTGGGGTGTTTCATAGAAGTGAAATAATATAATACGTGGTTTCTGTGTCTGGCGTTTTGTTTTTGAGATTCATCTGCATTGTCGAGTGCATGAGTACTCTGTTCCTTTTTACTGTGGGATAATAATCCGTTGTGCAAACACACCGCGTGGTCTCTCTCTCCACGTGGATTTGTCTCTCTGCTCCACGGTGGATAGACATTTGGGTTGTTTTTGGTTTGGGACTCACGGAAAGCAATGCTATAAGCATTCGTATGCGAGTCTTTAGGTTAACATAGGTTTTCATTTCTCCTGTGCAGATACGTAGGCGTGGAATTTGCTGGGTTGTATGGAGATTTATGTTGAAATTTTGGAGGGCCTGCCACACTGTTTTCCAAAGCGGCTACACCATTTTTAGTTCCCACCAGCAATCTAGGAGGGCTCCCTCTACCTGGCTTTTACTTCTCAAAGGGTGGTGGGCTGCCAAAGGGGCTGAGCACACACACCCATGTGTGTGTGCCCATGCGTGCATGGGCACACGTGTGTTCGTAGGCACACACCCGCAGAACATTTTCAAGGGACTGTTTCAGCTACTTGTGATTGACTGTAGCAGGAGGTAAAGAAGAGAAGAAAAGCTGCTCTTTTCTCTGGGCTTTGAAGAAAGAAGTTCCAGCAGCTTCTCTGTATCTCTTTTCCTCCTTGCCCTCAGTGTAAGCCCTACAGCTCAATAAGTAAATAGTCTGTTGGGGTTCTCGATCTGTGATCTTTGATCCTTCCTACAGTTTCTTATCACCGGGTTTGTCTTGAGCCTTTGCCAAAATCTGGGGCTTTGGCATTGGGTGAGACCTGATATTGGTACTTTTACTATAAGCGGTGAGACAGAAAGTCCCACCATGGGTGGAAGGCTGAAGTCACCATGCTTTTCTTTTTGCCCCAAGCTGGTCTGCTACGGCATTAGCACATACCCCCCCGCCGCCAGTTCCAGCTTCTGCTTATAAGTTCTGCTTTCCCCTTCGTCTGAGCAAGTCTAGACTCCACTGGGTGGGGTTGGGGGTTGGGTAGCAGACCCAGAGTTTCAGCCTATAGATAGATGACTGCTTACCAGGGGCGTGGTGGTGAGAGGCCCTGGCCCTGCCATGGGGGGCGTGATGTGGGGTGAGATCCAGACATAAAGTGTGATTACTCAGTCTGGCTCGGTGGGTAGGGAGGCCCCTCTCTGTTCCTCAGTGGCAACAGTAAGCAGAGCACAAGCTTAATTTTGGACAGAAACCTTGCAAGTATTCCTTAGTTTCTTTATTGCTACATGTAGAAAAGGGTCAATTCCGTTGGATTCCATGAGGAAAAAAAGTGAGTAATTTTACGGTGACCATTAGAGGTTTTCAGTTTGAGGAGAAACTCTGCCGCGGGTTTCTAGACCCATACCTAGATGACCGGCTGTAGAGCTGGGCCCTGGAGCTGACCGGGCTGAGGAGTGGTCGGCCCCCAGGCAGGAAGCCAGCCACCTAGGCTTTGATGCTGCGCCCAAGGGGGGGTGTGTGGATGGGATGGTGTCAGCTGGCCTGAGCAGCTGAGGGGTTGATGGGTGGCAGGTGGGGAAAGACTCAGAAAATCTAGGATGATGACCTGGGTCAGCAGATTGGCTGAGCCCTAGGGCAGCTCGAGGGACTCAAACCCCATTCAGCGGGAGTATTAACTGCCATTTTTGAAAATGAAGAAACTGAGGCTCAGGGAGGCTAACTGACTTGTCCAAGGCCACACAGCGAGCAAAAGGAACAACCAGAAATTCACCTTCGGGGCTGTTTCTGAAATCACTGTGACCTTGCGAGATGCTTCTTCTTTAGAGATTAATGAGAGACACGCAACACAACCCCGAGCCATGAATGAACGTCCTCATGACAACTTGCTGGGCCCAGGAGAGGGTAGACATTTTCACAAAGAGCCACCACCACTGTTACTGTCTGTGTTGCTCGTGTTGGAGGTGGTGGAGAGGGTGAGAAACCCGCTAAGTCTAAGTAAGGCTGGAAGGCTCCAGCCGCTGGGCCAATAAACACAGAGACCCCATTTTCCAGATGAGATAGGATGCAAAGAGCAGAAAATACACGTGGCTTAGATAACGTTAAGTGAGCATGTACTGGGGCGCCTGGGTGGCTCAGTCGTTAAGCGTCTGCCTTCGGCTCAGGTCATGATTCCAGGGTCCTGGGATCGAGCCCCGTTTTGGGCTCTCTGCTCGGCGGGAAGCCTGCTTCTCCCTCTCCCACTCCCCCGGCTTGTGTTCCCTCTCCCGCTGTGTCTCTCTCTGTCAAATAAATAAAATCTTAAAAAAAAAAAAAGTGAGCATGTACTAAGTAGTGTCATAATACAATAAAATGGAGGTAAAGTTATCTGTAATGTTGGTTGATGGGTGGGGCGGGGGAGTGGTGGGAGCTGAGAGCCCCAGGTTTGCCCTGGTTCCTCTGCCTTCTGTGTGACCCTGGGGGGCGGGGGGGGGAGTCACATCACTTCTCGGATTTCCAGTTTCCACTTCTGTAAAATGGGAAGGTTGCGCCAGAAGATCTCTAAAATCTATTTTGACGTGAGCTCGGCACGTTGGACTTAGAAACGCTGTCAGTGGATGTTTAGCGTCAAGAGAGGGTTTAGCCAGAGATTTTTCCTGTGGCTGTGGAGGAAATTTACACAGCTGGCTGAGGTTTCAGTGGAAACAAACAAACCCCTTTAATTTACATGACAAAGGCTTATTTATCCCAGAGCGTCTTAGTCTTAGGTGGGTGTTAGAAAGCTTTGGGGAGGGCCTGATAACCCATAGAAGGGTAGAGGCTGTGTTTAGGAGGTTCTTCCAACACTTCCTCCCCCTCTATGGGAAGTGGGGGCTTTGAGCCCAGCGGAGGGGCTGTAGGTTACAGAGCGTGAGGGGTCAGCCTTGTCCTCAAAGAGCTTATGGTGTCAGCTGGGGTTGTAGCAACACCTACTGTTGGGAAGACTTGCTATCAGGTGTGAACTCCCCTGGATGAACAGGGGGTTCCTGTGGAGGAGAGCACAGATCCTCTGGCCAGGTGGTGTAAGGGGTGCAAAAGGAATCTGCATCCTAATTTGTAGCCTGTGAAGGATTTGCATGTTAAGAAAGGCAGCCTGGGAGGTGTGGGGGCCTGGGGGGCGCGGCGAGAGTCTGGGGTCTGGGGTCCACAGTGAGAGAGGGATGCTTTGTGCACTGCGCCACATGGAGGGCCTGGAGCCAGCCTCCCCTGCGCCATCAGCAAGCCACTGGGTCAGGCCTGAAATGGCAGCTAGGGCAGGAAGCAGGGCCTGGCAGCAGCCAGCAGCTTCTTATAAACCCATTGAGGATTGTGTCCGTCAGTGCTCTGGGTTGCAAGTGACAGAAACCAAACTCAAGCTAGCTTAGGTTCAAAGAAGATAATTTCTTCTATCAAGTAGCTAAACAGGCCTGGCTGATCCAGGGGCGGGATTTTGTCTCTGTCTCTTGGCCCTGCTTTCCTTCCTCCTGTTTCTTAGGCAGTCTCTCCTCTCCAGATGGCAAGAGCCTGCCAGCAGCGTGGACTCAGGCTTATATCTTCTCATGTTCACCACCCCATCAGGGAAACAGGCATCCTTTTGCAGTGAATGCAGCTTGACTGCTAGAGAAGGCTCTTACTAGCCACTTAGGGTCCCATGCCCATTCTTGAACCTCAAGGGGACTCTTACGGCCATTCAGGGTCACATGCCCATTTTGCAGCCAACCATGGGTTCTAGAAGATGCTGTGCTTTGACTGCACTCCCCTAGGTAACACACTGGCCCCTGGAGCATGTGGAGGGGAGGACTGGAGATGCCTCATTGGAAAACTGGGTGCCGTTACCGGAAGGGGCACGGAGGCTGGGCAGACAAAAGATGTCAGCTGCTCATTGCAGGGAGCTCAGCATCGACTTTGTTTTACCTGCTTAGGGAGGCTTCTGTTGAAGCGATGACCTGAACTTGGAGGGAGTGAGTGGCCTAGAGGGAAGGAGGTACGGGGTGGGGTGGGGGGCCGTCCATGGCCCGTCCTTAGTACCACTGCCACACAAATCACCTGTTCACCTCCGCATTTTGTGTGCATGCTTCATGCCCTTCCCCTGTGTCCGGGGGTGATGGTCAGACTGCTTAACCCACCAGAGTAACTTCTGGAAGCCTCTACAGAGCCTGATGTTCACCCTTTCCTTGCCGGGTCCTGGGGGAGGTCTGGGGGCGCTGGGGGCAGAGGGGCCCTGAGGGTAAGGGCTCTGCCCAGCAACCACTGCCCACCCCCTTCCAAGTATTTCCCATTTCACCACTGATACTGCCATGCTGGTGTGAATAGGGGGAGAGCTTTCGGGGTGGGGCTGGCGTAGAAGGTTCCTCACCTCCATCCTTCCCCCAGCCCCTGAGCACACTCCCACCCTCAGAGGATGTTCAGCAGCGCCTTTCACAGAGGGAGTGTGCCATTGATTTTTGTGGCAGTCGATTGAGAAAAGCAGGGGTGATTGCTCTGGAAATGCCCCCCCCCCTCGCACCCCGTGCTCGCACTGGCCTTGTGCGGTTGTTCAGGATCGGCTGCCCTTTCCTCTGAGGTTCTACTAGACCACCTCTGCCCATGCTACTCTCTTTGCACCTTTTTTTTTTTTCCCTGTGAGCAATTCAGGTTTATAGGCCTTGGAGAGTGTGCAAATATTTGATTTTAATTAAGGAAGTCTGGAATGAGGAATAGAGAAAAGCTACTTCTCGCTTATTTCTGGGGGCTCCGGCAGGGCGGGGTGGGGATGACTCTGGTGCCGTCAGCCATCTCAGCAGTCATCTGGTCCTCCAGGGTGGTCCAGGCACCCAAGAGGAGGGGTCAGGAGAGCGACGGTGGGGTGGGTCTGCTGGCCCATGGTGGCCTGTGGGAACAGAAAGAGTTAAATAGGGCAGGAGGGTGCACCCTGGGGAAGCTCTTCTGGGCCAGAATCTGGAGCACAGGGCAGGTGATGAGAGGCATATACACCTGCCATCTGATCCATTTCTGCCACCTGTTAGTGCTTCCTGCTGGCTGGCCATGGTGCCCATCTGGTCCCTTTGATCTCAGCTAATAATCCTCACTACTATCTTTAGTGGTAAATCTAATCATTCCCATTTTATAGCTGAGGAAGCTGAGCCCAGAGAGGTTAAGAAACCTGTCCAAGATCACCCAGCTTCTAAGTGGCACCCCAGGTGAGTCAGAGTCCAAAGCTATGCCCAAACTGGCCCTGCATATAGTGCCCAAAGGATGTTCTTAAAAGAACCCCCAGACTGTTTTGAGACTAGGTGGGGTCCTATAACTTAAAGCCCTAGAATACTAAATGAGAATTTATCGTGACTGGCAGAGCCTGCATATTGGCCAAAAGAGGGAGCAAAAATGGTGTGTGTGCAGGGAGGGTTGGGGAGCGACGGGCAGCAACCTGGGGTATCAGGAAGAGAAAGAACCCAGGAGCCCAGAGTTCCTGTCCCTGCCCTGCCCCCAGCGTCATGGGGCCTGGGGTGAGTCATACCATCTCTAGGAGCTGGTTTCCTTTTCAGCGAAATGAGGGTAAGAACCACAATAATAGCATTTATTGCGGGCTTCCTTAGTGCCTGCGCCAGCCTTGGGACACCAGGACCAGAGAGGTACAAGGACGTGGGCTTCTGCCCTGGGGGGGCTCAGGGGCTAGTGGGCAAGGGGGACACCCCCCCACCACACCCCCACTAGTGCTGCATGTGAGACATTGGACAGGTTTGTCCTTGGAAGGGTTGGTCCTGGGGAACCAGAAGGTTGGAGGGAGGGGGCTGGCTTGTGCCCCAACTCTGGCTTCAGAGCCCTCCAGCCTCGTGGAGGGAAGAAACCCTTAAGGAGGCTTCTTCCCGCAGCCTTAGATAGTGCTTCTGTCCTCTGCTGGTGGTCCTTCTCATCTTGGCTGCTCCTGAGAATCCCCTCCCCAAGCATTCAGATGAAGAATACCTGGTCCCTAGCTGTGCAGCCTGGTCACCTAAGAGCTTTCTGCAAACACCACTTCCCAGTCCTGGGGAGCACTGTTTTCGAAAAGCTCCCAGGGTGATGCTGATTTGCAGCTTGCCCCTCTGGGGACCCTCGGCCCGTTCCTGCCCTGGAGAGGTTCCAGAGAGGATCTGCCACAGTGGGCTCCCTCCCCAGGCAGCAAGAGCTGATCCCCGTGGGAGGGAGCAGGGACAGGTGCGCAGGGGGCTCTGTGCTGGGAAGGACAAGCTCCAGGGTGGTCACCTGCACGCTCTGCTCCACATTGCCCCTTTCTGTCTCGGGGAGGGGACAGAGGCCTGGGAGAGCCCGCTGCCTCTGCATTGCCTCCTCCCTGTTCTGTGACCAGGCTGGATCCCTGTACCCTGCACTGTGTAGGGCCACGCTCAGGGGACCCGGCCCAGTGTCTGCCAGTTATCCGGTTCTCGCTGCCCCGAGGCACCTTCTGATGGGACCCAGTGACAGCTGTCAACAGGCCTGGGACAAAAATGAAGTCATGGCAAGCCCAATGGGACAGCTGTGGCAGTTTAGAATCCGAATTTAAACCCGACAGGTATTTTGAAGATCTGGTTGAAATGATTTCCCCTTTTGTTCACTTTTGGGGTTCAGAATCAAATTCTTTTTAGCATTTTTACCTAGGTTTGGTTTAGCTGCTTCTAAAGAAATCCTATTTCTTGCAGTTCAGTGGGCCAGCCACTTCCTGAACACTGTCCCCTAGTAAATTTGTAAGGATTACAGATGAAGAAACACATTTTCCCAAGAAGTTGTGGCACATTTGTAAATGAGGGAGTCAGGATTGGGACGAAGGTCAGTCTGACTTCAAAGCTCATTCCTCTGCACAGCAGTGGACCCCAGTTCCATGTACAAAAGACTGGAGCTGAGCTGGATAGAGTAGCCACTAGCCACATGGGGTTCTTTAAGTCTAAACTAATGAAAATTAATTAACATTGAAAAACTCAGTTCCTCAGGTGCACTGGCCAGAGTGCAGGTGCTCGGTAGACGCATGTGACTGGTGCTGCCTTAATGGACATTGCAGATACATACAGAGCATCTGCATCTCTGTAGAAAGTTCTGTTGGACAGTAGTGAGAGGCTACATGGCACAGTGAGGGCCCCTGGCCCAGCTTGTACAGCTGAGCGTGGTTACGGGGGAGAAATTGTGAGCAGGCTCTCTGACCCTGTTGGTATCTACTACTAGAGGGACCAGCCGGCCTGCTTTGCCTGGAACGGAGGGGTTTCCCGGGACTTGGGACTTTCCTTGCTAAACTGGGAAATTCCCTGATAAACTGGGATGGGTTGGTCCCTCTGTTCACGACACCGTTTCCGTGCAGATGTCACTGGTGTGCCCAGGTCCAGGACACACAGAGTTTAGCAGAGAGTCACTGAAAGCTCAGGAGTGAGCTAGCCGACTAAGCAATGGCATCATTCGGATTGTGAGAGGAGTGCTCTGAAAAAGGGGAACCAGGGGTAAGGTGTACCCAGCAGGGGCCCCCATCTGGATTGAGGGCTCTCTGAATGGGTATACCCAAACTCAGAGCGGACACCTGGGAAGCAGTTAAACAGGTGAAGGAGTTGGGAAATGGGAGGAAGCTAAGTGACAGTCCCTGGGTGGTGAGCAGTGGGAAAACCTGGTGGTCAGTGTGGCTCTGCTCTGATACTTTCCCTCCAGCCTTCACATTCCCACATGTCTAGAATCGGGGGGGGGGGGGGGGGGGGGTAGACCGGATATGCAGAAATGATATTCTGCACCTCTCCCAGTGTCATGTTTTCGAGTAAATAGTGATACGTCTTTAAAGGCGACCCATCCTTACACAGAGAATGTGTTTGATAATCTGTATTTCAGGCACACGTCCTTTATCTTGCTCTTCTATTGGCGAGCAGCTCCCCTCTTCTCTACTTTGATAAGGGTAGGGCCAGAGCTAGCCTGCAGGGCTCAGGTTTAACTGAGATGCCATTAAGCCTGGCACACTGTGGCCATTCGGTACGTTCTTTTCCTTCCTCCTGCTCTCCTCCTCACCTTCACGCTCTGTTTCTTAAATGAATGCCATGCTGAATGACACGTCTTGAGAAAGAACAATGACCACTTATGATACAATATGCAGTGATAATTAAGGTTATTAAGGAGATGATTGGTTAAGGCACCACAATATTTTGGACATTTACTAATGGGTTGAGCACCCTGTGTAGTCTCTCCCCTTCCCCTAAAATATTGGAGATTTCTTAAGGTTAAAGATTTGTCCAAATTCATCACTTAGACATAGAGTTGCAAGTACTACAGCTTCATTAAGAACATTGTTAAATATATGAGTGATAGATCATGGAAAAATGTGAGACATGGATCCCTCTTAAGCTGGGAGAGTGATGAGGGAAAGTGTAGAAACCATGTTTGGCTTCTCTCCCGTTTGCAGAACGTGATCCTGGAAATGGTCCATAGTTCTAGGAGAAGGGATGCAAAGGGAAAAGGTAATTAATAGGCCCCGCCACTGACTGTTACCTTGGACAGAGAACTGCCCGCTGTAATAGCATGTCTCCCCAGATCCCAGGCCTGGGGCTGGGAGGATTGTGTGCTTCTGAGGCATCTCACGGTCCTTCAACAAAGAAGGTGACAACCTCAGGGGAACAGTGTGAAAGAAGCTCTAGGAACCTTTATTCCTCCAAATGCTAGTATGGCTAAATATGTGAAATGAAGCTACTTTTTTGAGGCGGGGGGGAACCCAAGCCAGAGAATTTTTTTTTTAAGTAGTCTCTACACCCAGCGTGGAGTCCAACACAGGGCTTGAACTCACGACCCTGAGATTAAGACCTGAACCAAGATCAGGAGTTGGACGCTTAACTGACTGAATTACCCAGGCACCAGCCCCAAGCCAGAGAATTTTTATAAACTTGTGGTGGATCCTAGAATCCGTTACGCTCTCTCAAGAGAATCCCAAAATACGGTGGGGTTCACGTCTGGGTAGGAAACGTGCATTGGAAGGTAGCAGTATTTTGTATGTTCCGTGGTATTAGGATTATAGGAAGTTGGTGTATATTTAACTTTGTGTACCTGTGCGTGCATGCATGCAGAACCTTCACACGTAGCCTTTAATAGTTGAAGTACATTCTTGGGGATGAGGCATCAGTGCAGTTTTGCAAATAAAAGCAATATTGCCGAAGATAGTGGGTCCTGTGTCATGTAAGATTTCCATAGCCAGTTAGCGCAAGTTATCATTAGGAAATTAAGCACCCAGACTCTTTCAAGGGACATTTCTCCCCAGTACGTTAGCTGCCTTTCTGGACTGCAAGTGATGATAATGATACGGATTGGCAGAGCCAGGGAAAACGTGATTAATAGGAAAGGGTGTATTCTGAATGGATCAAGGAACACTTTAGAAACTCCAGCATGGCGGAGGGCTCCTCCAAATGCTTTTATTTCCAGGCTGAATCTTTGATGCTTTAGGGGTCCTGGAACGGTCTTGTGGGAGGTTGGCACCCAGCATTGTGAGTCCGGGAGTGTGTTCGCTAGGGATCCTCTGTGACAGGGGTGGGTGGGGGGTGTGGGGGTGGTGGTTCCAGACATTGCAGTTTTTCCAACAACAAAAACAAATCAGCCAAGATAAATTGGAATCACTTGCATGAGGCCTTCCCGCCACCAACTCACACTAGTAATTCAGTGCTTGGCCAAGCAGAGTAGGAACTGAAAATGTGAGTTACAGAAGTTTTAATGTTTGGGTAATATGAATGTCTAACTCTCTGAAGTACTACATGCACGGAATAGTAGAGAAACTAAAATTAGCACTTCTTCTACCAACACAAGGTGCCCAGCACCTTCAAGGTGCTTACGATCTCCCTGAAAGAGCCAAACATTGGGTGGTCATACAAATGGCGTAGGACGGGGTCTCAAGTTCAGGTGGTAGAGTTGAGGGAATGATCGATGTGAACGGCAGCGCTGACCTTAACCCTTGTCCCCAACTGTTACCTCCTTGTTTCTGGTTCTTGTTCAGGCCAGGTGTCTGGGGCTGCTTCTGTGACCCATCCTTGTGTTTCTTCGTCACCCCGTGGCTGCACCTGTCAGAGCCCTCACCACTCAGTGTGGCAGGACCCGGGTGCACGCTCCCCTGAGCGTGAGGTCTTCGAGGAAGGCATCTCTGTCATCCTCTCCATCTCTCTTGCCCCTTTGAAGCTGCCTGGCCTGGGACGGTCATCGCTCTATTCTTGCTGCAAAGCCAAGCCGTTACTGGCCAAAGGCCTGTGTATGATCACTTCTGACCTTGTCTTAGTCACGGTTGCTGTAACATAAAACCACAGACTGGGTGCCTTATAAACAACAGGTTCATTCCTCACTGCCTGGAGGCTGGAAGCCTGAGATTAGGGCACTGCCACAGTCAGGTGAGGGCCCTCTTCTGGGTCACAGACTGCTCTCTGTATCCTTACGTGGTAGAAGGGGTGAGGGAGGTCTCCGGGTCCTCTTTTACAAGGCCACTCGCCCCATCCATGAGGGTTCCCTCTTCACGACGTAAGCACTTCCCAAAGGGCCTACCTCTTCTTTTTTTTTTTTTTTTAAACATTTTATTTATTTGAGAGAGCGAGCGAAAGAGAGAGAGAGCACCCAAACCAGGGGGAGTGGCAGAGGGAGAGGGAGAAGTAGACTCCCCGCTGAGCGGGGAGCCCAATGCGGGGCTCAATCCCAGGAGCCCGGGATCATGACCTGAGCTGAAGGCAGACGCTTAACTGACTGAGCCACCCAGGCGCCCCAAGGCCCCACCTCCTACTACTGTCATGCGGGGTGTTAGGATTCCAGTGTGTGAATTTGGGGGGAACACCCACATTCAGACCATAGCACTTGTTATTGACATATACATATAAAGCTGTACCCATCTTTGTTCTTTTTGGATATGTGTTTTAAGGCCTGCTGGTTTAAAACTTGACATGGCAGACGTTTGGAGGTGGAAGGCACAGGGAGGGCCAAGTGCGCGAACTCAGGTACAGGCAATAGGAGGGAATCCTGACCCGTGTGAAACCCAGACCAGGTACAGCAAATCCTTCGGCATAGCTGCTGATTTCTCCTGTGTTTGGTACAATGCGAGGAAGACAAGGACTGGCATCCCAGCTGAGCTGGGCAAGCCAGAGGTTTGGAAATCTTCATAATAAAAGCTCCTTGTTTGGATTAAGCAATTGTACTTATTTTTCTATTATTATTTTTTATTTTTATTAAAAATTTTTTTTTTTAAGATTTTATCCATTTACTTGACAGAGCAAGAGAGCACAACAAGCAGGATGGGGCCCCCACATCGGGCTCCCTGCTCGGAGGGGAGCCTGCTTCTCCCTCTCCTACGTTTATTTTTTAACAGACCTGTGGTTTCATGTGAACATGTGGAAGAATCTTACCTTCCTCACTCAGGAGGCAAGATGAATTGAGAGGCCATTTGTAACTAAACCCAAGTAACTATGGAAACTGCTGAGCGTTAACTCGTAGCTTTCTCTGGGCTACTTTCTCTGGGTTGATAAGCCAGCTACCTGTGTGGCGGTCACATTTTTTTCTTGACAAAATGATAAAAAGCATTGATTTGCTTAAAAGTCTGTTTTCACAAGTTTGTAAAATGTTGCCCTAATATTTTTTTTTACATTTTCAGCCCTCCAAAGGCCGTAAAAGGAGTTTCAGCCTGCTTTGGAAGATCTATCGTGATTTCTGAATAATAATAATAATTCTTATAAATAGCTAACATTCGTGGAGCATTTGGTATAGATTGGCCACTGTTCCAAGGGAAAGTTTTATTAGATAAATGATTAAGGTTTGTTGGAAATAGTAGTGAGCTCTTGTAATTGAACAGGATTATGGGTATAATTTTATGATTTTATTACCATGGCTAAGAAAAAAACAACAAGTAGGGCGCCTGGGTGGCTCAGTTGGTTAAGCGATTGCCTTCGGCTCAGGTCATGATCCTGCAGTCCCGGGATCGAGTCCCGCATCGGGCTCCCTGCTCAGCGGGGGGTCTGCTTCCCCCTCTGCCCTCTCCCTCTCGTGCTGTCTCTCATTCTCTCTCTCTCGAATAAATAAATAAAATCTTTAAAAAAAAAAACAAGTGATAAACAAGCCAATCAAATTATAAGATGAATTCACTGAGGAGAAAGAGTAATTCTTTCAGTTATTTTTGTGTGCTTAATTAACATTTATTAAGTGTCCTTTGGGTCACAGGCACTGTTAGGTACTTTTACATCTGCTATTTTATTTAATTACGAGAAGTTCTTTACTTCCAGATAAGATTTCCCATGGGCTTCCTTCGACTAATGAGTTATTCTAGCTGGTCCTGCTCGTACAGTAAGTCACCTGGGGAGGTGAAGAACCACGATGGTGCTGGGGTGTCATCCTTAGAGAGTGTTTGATTGGACAGGGTCGGGACCCAGCAACAGGATTTTTTTTTAATTTTTTTTTGAAGATTTTATTTATTTATTTGAGAGAGAGAGAGACAGCGAGAGAGGGAACACAAGCAGGGGGAGTGGGAGAGGGAGAAGCAGGCTTCCCGCGGAGCAAGGAACCTGATGCGGGGTTCGATCCCAGGACTCTGGGATCATAACCTGAGCCGAAGGCAGATGCTTAACAACTGAGCCACCCAGGCGCCCCTGGCAACAGGATTTTTAAAAACAACTTTCCTGGACGCCTGGGTGGCTCAGTCGTTAAGCGTCTGCCTTCGGCTCGGGTCATGATCCCAGGGTCCTGGGATTGAGTCCCACATCGGGCTCCCTGCTCCGCGGGAGGCCTGCTTCTCCCTCTCCCACTCCCCCTGCTTGTGTTCCCTCTCTCGCTGTCTCTCTCTCTGTCAAATAAATAAATAAAATCTTTAAAAAAATAATAAATAAATAAATAAATAAAATAAAAACAACTTTCCTCCCTCTCCCACGAGCGCTGGTTAAGCCGGCCACGGGGATGAGAACCTCTGTGTTGGACTATTGGAGATGTTTTTTCACCCGCAGAGAAATATTGACTTAAACTCTTCGGCAATCAGTGGCGCCTGGGTGGCTCAGTCGTTAAGCGTCTGCCTTTGGCTCAGGTCATGATTCCAGGGTCCTGGGATCGAGCCCCACATCAGGCTCAGCGGGGAGCCTGATTCTCCCTCTCCCACTCCTCCTGTTTGTATTCCCTTTCTCATTGTCTCTCTGTCAAAAAATAAATAAAATCTTAAGAAAAAAAAACCTCTTTGGCAGTCAGCCATCATTGCAAACTTTGGGAGTCGTTTGCTACCCCAGGTGGAATAAGAAACACACCTGTTTTCCTTTGTTTCCTATGAACTGGGATGTGGGAAGTGTCGGAAAACGGCTGAATGACAGGTCAGAAAATGTTGCCCTAAATGTCTCAGACCCAGAATGTCCAGCTGTGCTTAATCCGTTGCTGAGTTGTGCTCTGTGGCGTTTATCATGCCAGTGACTTGCCTAAGGTTTTTTTTTTTTTTAAGTAAAAAAAAAAAAGACTAGGGAACTTCTACGCTAGAGGTAATTCCTTTTAATGAAATACATACATATGTACAGAGTACGGATCTGTGAATAAAAAGAGTTTAAGAGGACACAGAGAATTAGAGGTATTCTTCTGGTGGTGGGATTATAGGTCGAAATGGCTTCTTTAAACATAGTTTTTGATGTCATAGTCAAGTTGTTTAACATCAAAATATTAAAAAAAAAAACAACAAAGGAATTAAGTGGTTTGGGGAGCTCAACTTTTCTTTAAAAATGGTTATAGCCTGAGATCACATCATAGAGAGTTAACCTAAAAAATGATCCATAATCAAAAACATATCCAGTCCCTAAAAAGATTCATGGTCATCTTCACAGACGGATTTGCTTCCGTGGGAACTTTTCGTCTTGCCTAGAAACACCCAGGAGTCGTGTGGTGTAACTGGTAGAAATAACAAAAACTTCCATTAGTTCTGTCAACGTTAAGCATTTTCCCTGAAAATAAACCAGGTTTCTGGTAGAGCCTTCCGCTTAAGGATGTTGTGTCCTTTTAAAAACATTGTGGTGCATTTGCTGAGAGAACTAGGGCAACTCAGTCACTCCTTGGGGCCTGGGGTTCTTCACTGGTGTCACGAGGGGATCGTCATTGTCCAGGTGGGGCATCCCTGGGACCCTGGGGTTGTCTGTAGAGTAATGGGGAGAAGCATTGAGGTGGCCACTCTGGGTCTCAGGTCTCCTACCCTGGGCTCAGAGCTGCTGGGGGTGTGGGTGTGGAGAGAAGGGGCATCTGGGTGTGTGTTCGTTTGCAGAGAGAGGAAATCCGTTCCGTTCTGGAGGCATTTTCGAGGACCTTTTACGCGTCAGGCAGAATCCCAGGTGTTGGGAACAACAGGATGACCAAACTCAGTGTTAGCCCTCAGACAGCATCCAGTGTCCTGGAGGAGACAGAGAGGGACTCAGGGAATTCCAGCATTTCTTCAGCTAGGCCAGGGGCTGGGTGGGAGAAGGGGGTCCGTGGAAAGGCAGACTGTCTGTGTGAGCTCTGGGTGTTTTTTTTAAGAAACAAATGACAAGGAGAAGACAGCTCCCTCTTTGAGTCACTCTGCCCAGCCACTCCTCAGGGGAAAAGAAAGAGGAAGGAGGAGGGCCCACGTGGGATGGTTGGGACTTCCCTGGTGTCCTGGAAGGGACCCAGAGGCTTCTGCATGCTGTTTAAAGGGCTGTGAGCAGGAGGAGGACCTGGGCTCTCGGAAGACCACAGAACAAGCCCTTAGGGCCGGAGGGACCTCAGGAGGTCACCTAGTCCAGGCAAGTTACCCTGGCAAGTCTACCTGTTTAAATATCCAGGTCTGGTATCCTACATCTCTCTTCCCGCTGCTTGTGCTTGACCATGTAAACCAGCAAATTAGCCTGTGGGCCTTTGTATGTGCTGTTGATTCTGCTTGGATACCCTCCTGCCTGGGCTAGGCAAATTCTGACTTGTCTTTTCGTTTTCAGCTTAGATATCACCTCCTCCAGGAAGCCTTTCTTATATCCCCCACTTGCCTTCTGTGATTGCCCAACACCATGCTCACCACTGGTGCTCACTTTTTCATGGTCTGTTGTAATTGCTTGTCTGCCTCTCATTGGTCCACTAATTCACGAGCTCTGAGAGACTGAGCAGGGGCTGGAGCTCATGGTGTGAGTCTAAAGAGGAGACAAGATCAGATCTGGTTTCTAGAGCCACAGTCCCTATCATGGAAATGAAAACAGGTCCCCCTTGCCACTTTCCTTCTCGGGGAGCTACTTGCTGTCTCCTGGGTTTATCTCCAGGTGATGCTGTGGCAGCTTACTCTTTGTGTTCTTAAACTAAAAAAAAAAAAAAAAAGGGGGGGGGTTTCTGAGAGTTAGTGCCCTTTTTCTGATTTCTGTGTCTTTTATCCCCAAGGCCCTGAAATTTCCCCAAGAGAACAACTTGCTTCCATTCTCTATTTTGTAAATCTGGTCAAGAAATTTGGAAGAAAGGAAAATAATCCTTTATGTAATGTAACTGGAAGAGATAGGGAGAGGAGTTCGGAGAACCGTAGTATGGTGTGCTCGTGTGCACGCACGTGCGCACGTGTGTGTGGCGTGCACTCAAGCACAGAGCTTGTAAGTGTGCTTAGATGGTTCTTAAATTCCCATCTTTCTTGGACACCAAGCAGTTCTGTGATCATGATTTGAAAGGGAATTTTAGGGGTGCCTGGCTGGCTCCGTCGGTAGAGCGTGCGACTCTTGATCTCAGGATCGCGAGTTCGAGCCCCACGTTGGGTGTAGAGATGACTTAAAAAATTAAAAAATAAAATAAAATTTTTTGGGGGGGCACCTGGGTGGCTCAGTTAGTTAAGCATCTGCCTTCAGTTCAGGTCATGATCCCAGGGTCCTGGGATGGAGCCCCGCGTCAGGCTCCCTGCTCAGTGGGGAGCCTGCATTTCTCTCTCCCTCTGTCTGCCGCTCCCCTTGCTTGTGCTCTCCCTCTCTCTCTGTCAAATAAATAAATAAAATCTTAAAAATATATATATAAAAAATATTTTAAAAATAAAGGGAATTTTAAACCTTACTCATGGAACCAGAGCAACAAGAAAATCTGTGCTTGGAAACCAGAGGAGAGATGGGAGGAGGGGCACAAGGGGTTGACCTGATCAGCCCGCAGCATCCTCCTACCACAGTCAGGCTCAGCCCCCAAACCTTTTGTGAATAAAGCGGGGCTGGTGGAGTGGTTTCCTGTGGTTCAGCACCCGATGAAAAGCACAGAGAACACACTAAGGCAGCTAAAGATGTAATCAAAATAAAGGCCAGAAAAAGGCATTCTGGTTCTCTTCCGCACAATCATGTCTAGACGCCGCAGACGTTGCTGCCATCTTCACGCTCCTGCTGGTGACGGAGCTCCGTGGGACGTTGGTTAAGTATGGTTTTATGAAAACTCCCTTTGATTCATAAGCTTCTGCTGCTGCAGGAGATGTTGAGGGTGACAAGGACAGGGTGCTGTACGTGTTTGTTTTCCTTTCTCAGCCAAGAAGAAACCTAAAACAGGAAGTGATTCAGGGATAGAATGATTCAGACCAGATCAAACTCAAGTTGGGCTGAGTATTTTGCTGGGACCAGGATATGCTGTTGTAACTCAGAGTTCCAGCATCCTTTATCTTAGAACTCTGAATTTGGAAGGACAGCCTGGCTCCAACCTTGGTCCCCCGGACCACACAGTCCAGCCACACTGTCCCTCAGTTATAGGATTTCGGTTTGAGTCTTTGCTCTTTACTCTGCTGTGCAAACCATCAGCAAGTTACTTAATTTCTCTAAATCTCCATTTTTTTTTTTTGAATCTCCATTTCTTTATTTGTAATACATAAAACTACTTTGAACATTAAATGAGAAAGATGTTTGCAAAACATGCTCTTGTAGACTTTAATGGTCTGAAGAAATGGAATTTGGAGTTGTTATTCCCAGACTCTTTGGTATGGGAAGACTAATAGTGGCAGGCATTTACTGGGGGCTTACCATGTGCTCAGGTCTGTTGTTACTTGCTTAACCTTTGCACCTCTGTTTTGCAGGAGAAGAAACTGAGGCCTGGAGTTTGAGTTATTCGTTCAAGGTTACCAAGTTGGTAAGTAATGGCGGATTTGACCATGGCCGTCAGCCTCAGAGCCTGTGTTCTTCACTACTTCACTGTGAAGAAAAATTAAAGTGGATGGTAATATCAGGCCAGGACATGGATTTCAGTTCAGTAGAAAGAAGAACCTTCTGCTTCTGTTGAAATTAGAATCGATGTGCTTTCTTTCATTCACTCCATGAATATTTAGAGAACCTACCAGGTTATCAGGTTAAATGATTAATTTAAATGAGATCCTTGGAGGGCAGGAGACACTCTCAGCTTCCTGTGATCAGTAACAGTAATAATAGTTGACAGTTATTGAGCACTGTTGAAGAGCTGACCCTGTGCCAAGAGCTTTGTCTGAATTATCTTGTTTAAATTTCAAGAGAAAGTTGAGGTTCAAAGAAGAAAAGTAACTTGCCCAAATTCACTCCAAATGCATGGGGTTGTCTTAGTCCATCTGGGCTGTTATAACAGAATACCACAGACTGGGGGGCACTAAACAGTAGAAACTTGATTCTTACAGTTCTGGAGGCTGACAAGTCCAAGATCAAGGTGTGGGCAGATTCAGTGTTTAGTGGTGCCTGCTTCCTCGTTCACAGATGGCCATTATTTCCGCTATCACCTCACATGGCAGAAAGGATGAGGGAGCTCTCTGGGGTCTCTGTCATCAGGGATGCATTCATGAGGCTCCATCCTCAGGACCTAATCACTCCTGAAAGCCCCACCTCCTAACACCATCCCATTAGAGCTTAGGTTTCAACATAGGAATTTGGCGGGGACACAAACAGTGCGGGGCAGGGGTAGAGCGAGTATTCACATCCAAGCAGTCTGGATGGAGAGCCAGGGCTCTTAACTGCTGGGAGGCTCTCATGGAAAACCAGTTTGGTGAGCCTCAGTGCCCTCTACCTCCGCCAGGCACTTCCTTTTTCTGCCTCTTTGGTCCCTCATCTTCCTGGTCTGCTCACTGCCCTGAGTTTGGCTGGCTAGCTTCTGCAGAGCTTTAGCCGTAGAATGGAGATCAGGTGGCAGGATACTGTGCATCAGTCTCTCATGCATGCTTGTAACTTTTATGTTCATGGAGGTATAACTTACATACTGTAAAATGCACAAATCTTTTTTTTAAGATTTTATTTTTAAGTAGTCTCTACACCCAACATGGGTCTCAAATTTACAAACCCAAGATCAAGAGTCACATGCTCTACCAGCTGAGCCAGCCAGGTGCCCCTTGATGAATTCTTAATATGCCACCCCACCTTGTCCCCACCCAGACAGGGCATTCAGTATTTCCATCTTTCCAGGACATTCTCTCATGCCCCTTTACAGTTAGTCCTGCCCCAGGGCTAACCACTATTCTGACCTACAGAAGTCCTATATCCATCCTATCATAGATTCCTGCTTCAGACTTATCTAGATCCGAATATACTTACTCAACAAAAACAAAGTACAGATAAAAATAACACATTAAATAGCGTGGGTGAGCCTGTCATTCCACCCAACAGGCGTCTCTCTTGGAGTGAGTGTGAATGAGAGACAGATCTGCTGTTCCTTCTGTCACTCTTTGTTCCAATGGCTTTTTAGAGTGTGAGCATCTTGTGCCATCAAGTGTGTTTCTTACATTTATAGATTTTAATTATCCTACAACACAGCTCTGAAATCCAAACCAGCTCTTTCTTCTGGTACTCAACCTAAGAAACCACATCTAGTGCTGAAGGGACACTGCATGTATTGGACCTGTGTTGGGAGATGGTTTGTCAGTCTCCATTGTGAGATCTTATTGTGGGATTTTCAAGGAGAATTTTGACTCCTTTCAGTTTTCATATCTGTGCTGACTTTGGAAGCTAACCCTTGAGTAAGCTGTCATTGTAAGGTGGACAGAACTCAAGCACCGGTAGGTTGTTATGTTAGACTTGGAGACCTAGAACACTCTGCCAACATGGCGGTCTATGCTGATTTGTGTGTCTTTCCTGATACGAACACAGAGTGGGCTGAAATAGAAGATGTGCATCTAAGGGAGCTCATCAGAAAGGGAAGTCCACAAGAGTCAGAAATGAAAAGAGAATATTAAGCCAAATGGTTATGTGGGCTGAAGCCATGAAGCTTGTGGGGCTTTTGTACCCAGGAAAAGGCCATAGAGTCTGGGCATTCCGATTTTAATACCATAGTGGGTCTAAAATGAGATTTGGGCCCAAGGTGGAATTGAGCACTGGGAGCCATAAACATCACACTTCTTCATGTAGAGAGACTAGAAAAACTCTACTGTCCGGCAAAATAGAGAGGAAGTTTGCCTTGAGTGGAAAAAGTCACCAACAAGAAATTAAAAACCATACGTAGTTGTGGAATCTTCATTTTTATTGTGTTTGAGATTATGAGACCCCCTCCAGCTGAAAAATGAACATAAAAGCTGGTCTAGTGCCATCTAAATTCCCAGTGCAAACACAAAATCACCCCATAAGGATATTCAAAACCCAGACCTAACAGGACTCCCAGAGAAAGAACTCCTTCTGAGCATGAGTTCACAGTTAAAAAATATGAGCTATCCAGAAATGAACTGCTTCAAGTTGGAAGTAATAGAACCATCTAAAAGAGACTATAAAATAGCGTATTTAAAATAATTAATGACTAAAGATGATATTAAGAGAAACGTAAAGGAAGATGAAGAAGAATAGGTTGATTTGTAAGGCAGCCAAATTCAAATGAAAAACAGTCACCCATTAGAATCCAACAAAAGGGTTGACTGACACATTAGATACAGCCAAAGAAATAATTAGTGAGCTGGAAGACAGTGGTAATAGTTTACATTTGCTAAGTCATTATTGTGTGGCAGGTGCTATGGTGTGTACATCCATGAACTCATTTAATCCTCAGAACGCAGTTAGAAGGAAGGCACGATCAATATCACGTGTATTTTATGGACGAGGAAGCTAAGGCTTGGTGTATATGCCGCTTGCCCAAGGTCAGCTGGTAAGGATAGAGCTGGGATTTGACCCCAGGCTGCCTCGTGTAGTCTGGAGTCTGGGTGTGTCATTATTATACTGTAGACTATCCTCAAAAATAAGCACTAAACAATAAAGAGATGGGAATACACAATATCGATAAAGCGATATAGAATAGAGAATGAGAGGCGGTTGCTTATATCTAAACAGACGGGCCGGGGAGAGACAGTATTCGAAGACACAATGAAAAAAAAAAAAAAAGATGTCACAATGATTTGATGTCCCTTCAGATCTCCTCCAGTCCTTAAGTTCCAAGAATTTGTGACCAAGTCACAAGAATTTGTGGCCCTGTTGAGGGCAGAAATATTCAAAGAATGATGGCAGGGGCTCAGTTTACACTGTAGTTTACACTGATGTGCTGATATGTTTGACAAAGGTCTCTCTGGGGGGAAAAAGAACCCTTGCTTTGTAGCATTTGCTGATTTCTGTGGTATAAATATTTCCCATGACCGGTTTCAAGCTACCCACCTGATGTCCCTGAACCCAGAATTGGGAAGAAATATGCCCACTAAGCTCTCTTTAGTTGGTGTGAGCCAGCTTCAGCACACCAGTGGCTCTGGTGTGTATTTTGTTTTTATTTTTATTTTTTAAGATTTTATTTATTTATTTGTCAGAGAGAGAGGGAGAGAGCACACACGTGTACAAGCAGGGTGGAGCGGCAGGCAGAGGGAGAAGCAGGCTCCCCACTGAGCAAGGATGTGGGACTCGATCCCAGGACTCTGGGACCGTGACCTGAGCCGAAGGCAGACGCTTTAACTGACTGAGCCACCCAGGCGCCCCTGCATTCTGTTTTTAAACTGTGATTTCTGGGTTGTGCATCCCAGGGAGGAACTTACAGAAAGTTCTTGTCATGTGTGCTTGTCATGTGTGCTTGTGCTTGTTATGTGTGATACCACAGTGGGAAGGGAGAGACAATGGGACAAGAGTGGAGCTCTGGCCCCCTTTCTTCCCTTGTATTTAAAAAAAAATGAAACAGGGCACCTGGGTGGCTCAGTGGGTTAGGTGTCTGCCTTTGGCTCAGGTCACAATCCCGGGGTCCTGGGATCAGCCCCACGTCAGGCTCCCTGCTCAGTGGGGAGCCTGCTTTTTCCTCTCCCTCTGTTCCTCTCCCCACTCGTTCTCTCTCTCAAATAAATAAAATCTTCAAAAAAAAAAAAAATGAAACAACATGTTGTGAATATGGGTGGGGAAAGTGGCATACTTATCACACTATGGGGGACAGTGAAAATGAGTACAGCATCTTTGTGATTTTTTTAAAGATGTATTTTATGTATTTTAGAGAGAGAAAAAGCATGTGCGAACAGGGGGAGAGGGAGAGAATCCCCAAGCAGACTCCCTGCCGAGCGTGGAGCCCCATGTGGGGCTCAATCCCATGACCCTGAGATCGTGACCGGAGCTGAAATCAAGAGTCGGACATTCAGCCGACTGAACCCTGAGTACAGCATCTTTGAAGGGCAGTTTGGTACTATCTGCTATTTCTAACTGCTTGGCCCTGAATTCTTCTTCAAAGATTTTATCTTATAAATCCTATCTTTCTTATAGTCAAACATGGTGTATGTGAAGATGTATGTAATGTATATTCATTTCACCATTGTTTGTAACAGCAAGACCCTGGAAGCAGCTGAATTGTATTGCTGGTGGGGGATTGATTGAATCAATTATGGTATATTCTTAGAGTGGGATACTGGGCCACTGTTTAAAATAGTAGGTCATGTTTACTAAGAAGGGGTGATCTCCAGGATACATTCTTAAGTTAAAAACAACAACAACAACATGCAGAAAAGTGTATGTGGTATGTTCCCATGTGTGGGAAAAGTGGGAGGTAAAAGTGTATCTACACACCCACCCACACACATCACGTGCTTGATTATGCAGAGACTGTTGCTGGCAGACACCAAGAAAGAAGGTGGTTGTAAAATACTGTTTACCTCTTGGGGGGAATGCTTAAGGGATTGGGGTCTAGAGTGGATAGAAGATGTTGTATATCTTGCATATGTTTTTGAATTTTTTATTTTTTTTAAAGATTTTTATTTATTGAGAGAGAGAGAGAATGATAGAGAGAGAGCATGAGAGGGAGGAGAGTCAGAGGGAGAAGCAGACTCCCTGCTGAGCAGGGAGCCCGATGCAGGACTCGATCCTGGGACTCCGGGATCATGACCTGAGCCGAAGGCAGTCGCTCAACCAACTGAGCCACCCAGGCACCTATGTTTTTGAATTTTAAAACATACGCATATAGTATCCTTTCTGTTAAAAATAAACTGGTTTACAAAAAACTTCACTTTGGGAGTTTTCAACGTGAAAGCCCCTCTCCTTTTTAGAGGAGAATGGCAGATTTCCGTGTGGTTGCTGATCCCCGGTGTTTATTGAGCACATGCTGAGCGCCAGGCACCACCCCATCGTTTCTGGCTCAGTGTTCTCATGTCCGTACGCTGTGGGTCTGTGCATTGGTAGGCTCTGCCTGGACCCTAGCAGTTGCCCAGTGCACGTGTGAGCCACGGAAGTCCCATTTGCAGGAGAGGGGAGGAGAAGTCTTTGTGCAAGGTCATGTGGTATGCAGCAGAGGTGGTGAGAGTCACAGCAATCTTTCAAGTGTTTCAGGGCAGAGGTGACCCAGCTGCTTCTCAGAAATCGAGGTTATCTGGAAGGGCTCTCAAGCCTGTCCTGCCTCTAGTGCCTGGCACCTCTCTTGAGACCACATGCAAGTGTTCTGTCAGTATTAATTTTTCCATTTGTAGGACTCTTTGCTCTGGAAAGTTGGAGCTGTTTGTGGACCAAATGAATCACCGATGTGTTGAGAAACAGCAAAGGCCAGGAGATTGTGTCCTGTGGTGTCCTTTTCTGACTCATTATTATCTTCCCAACTCTTGTGTATGCATCGGAGGGCTAAAGGACTCTAACTTTGCTCCCTTAAAAAGGCCACCGTCAGGGCCTTTCTTAGCAAAAAAAGATGTTCCCAGAGGTACTTTTCCTGTTGTTTCCTGTAGCCAGCCACATTTCTAACCCATCGCCGAGCGTTTTATGGAACCAGACGCTTGCTCTCTTCTCTCTTCCTTATCATTTGGTAACAAATGCTGTAAACAGGTTATTCATCTCAAGAGGGCTGTTGTTACAGTGTTGTGATTTGATCAGCTGTAATCCACATGGGCAAGAGGACTGGAATGAAAAGTTTATAACATCGAAATCACAAAAACGGACCTGAGTATTATTTGAGAGTGTGACATCATCTGTAACATTCAGATGAAATTCTTGCCAGTGAGGCCTGTTTGACATTGGCACTTTGCTGTGTCTCGAGACGCTGTTGTGGGCTCATTCAGAGAGTGCCCTTAAGTACTTTAAGTATCACTGCCCTTGTGTGATGGGGAATGTAGTGGTTTTAGTTTACTGGGAGCTGGATGTATATATCAGCAGTGTTCTCCTAACTCCCCAAATAGTAATTCTATCTCCCCTGCCTGAGTGCAGATGCAAAGTTGGTGTCACTGCTGTTTCTTGTATGAGGCGTTTTCTGGTTCCCCCCACGCTATGCTGTGCTCCTCTTGTTCCGTGTAGTATTTAATTAAGGCAGTTATCTTACTGGCTTTAAATAATTGTAGCTGTTTGTAGCCGGCTCCACATCAGGCTGAGTGCCAGGAACGATGGCCTGGATCATCCCGCTTCCTCTGTGCATAGCCAGTGGGCAGCATATGTCACGGCCCTTCAGAGTTCATTAGCCAGGATTCTTTTGACCTCCAAGTAGAACCCCAACTTGAACTGCCTTCCACAGAAAGGGGATTTATGCCATTGGAAAGTCCAGGGATGGAGATCCAGGCGTGGTTTAAATGGTGTTGCGAAGGCTTACACAGTTTTTTCCATCCCTCAGCATCACCTACCATTTCTTTTTGGGCTGTGGTGGCAAGATGGCTATCAGCACTTCTAGCAAAAGAAAAAAAAGGGCACTTTTCCAACAGTTCAAGAAAAGTCCCAGAATTGAGTCTCCATGTTTCTGATTGGTCTTATCTGAGTCACATGCCCATCCCCAGACCAATTCCTGTCCTAGGCAAACGCGATGGTCTGATTGGCCATCCTGGATCAAATGCCCGCCCCCTGAAGGAGCTGGGGTAGGGTCTGCACCTCCCAGAGGGCAAGGACTGAGGTGAGGGGAGGTGGATATTCCCCCAGGAAAGCCTGGGAACCCTCTGTGCGTGGAGGGAGGGTTGGGTAAAGCAAAAACAAGGATGTCCAATAGGGTCGGTTTTAACCAGTGTTTACTCAGTGAATGAATTAACAGATGAATGAGCAAACAGGAGCGTGCTGCTGATTGTGTGAGCTGGTTATACAATACCTGGCATGGGGTTTTAACAGATGGAGCCTTTGCACGAGGAAGGATAAAAAAGAGCCTTGAAATCAAGTCCTGTGAGGATGACATTAAATTAGCTGAAATATTTAACAAGAAATAGGAGACACGTGAAAGCCGTTTCCAACTGTCTGAAGGGCATTCCTAGAAAGGGAGCCTTTGCTGGGTCCTCACTTTATGTCTTAGGTGCTGGGCTAGACACTTGGATCAGCATTTCCCCGCTTTTATTTTCATTTTATTGGTATTAGTCCACTTATGCTCATTATAGAAAAGCCAAAAGGGCACATAAAAGAGAAAAATAAATGCCCTCCTGTAATCTTACCATCGAAGGCTAATTGTTATTATTACCTAGGCATATATTCTGTCAACCTTTTTTCCCTGTTTGTAGCTGCATTAAAAAAAATTCTTACTTAATCTTGATAACGGCCCTTGTCAGAGAAAGAACCTGTGGCTCAGACTGAGGCACTGGAATCCTTGGGCCAGAATTCAGTCCCCCCATGTGCCAGCCTCAGAAGTCCTCTCTCATTTCTGGGCTTGGGTTTGCCTGCTACATAAGCAGCAGTGTGTGCTCTAACAGGGTTTTACTACCGTTCTATTCTGAGAATCCTGACTTCATCACTCCCTGTTCATCCACTCACTCTTTCATTCATGTACTCAGGAAATCTTTTACTGGGTGCCGGGGGTGTACTGATGAATGAGGCAAGGCTCCTGCCCCTCTGGAGCTGACTGTCTCGCTGAGCTCCACCTCATCTGTAAATGGTTAGATCAGCAGCCCCTAGGGCTGTGGCAGGACTGCTGATTCCTCCCGTCCCCTGCCTTTGTCGGGAAGCAACCAGCAAAGCAAAGAGGAACATCACGGCCAGAGGCCTGGTTGATATATGCCCTCTGCCTAGGATCCCTCTCCTGAAGGGAATGGGTGGATGTTGAGGGATGGGAGGCTCAGGGTATGCATTACCTGTCCTCACCCTTCCAGGCCTGGCTCTGCTGGGTAATCTGGGGTTTGGCCCATATTGTATACATATGATGACCCTATTTTTGAACCCCAGACTAGGACTCACCGTATGAAGCAGGGTTAGCCAAACAGAAGGAGGGAAATGCATATTTCTTGAATGCGACCTTAGGTACTTTTGCATGGCTCTCCTTGCCTGGGAAGGTAGGTATTAACATCCTCATTTTGTAGGGGAGGACTCTGAGGCTCAGTTGGATCTGTGATTTGAGCTCAGGCCTGTCTGATGGCTCCCAGTCCTGTGAGCTCCTTCTTCATGTTCCTCTGTTCCAGATGCATCTGGGGAGTAGGGCTTTAAAAGGCTATGGAATGAAATGTCAGTTTCATTCCATTCACCTATTTAAAAAAGTATTTATTGAGGGCCTTGTCCAGAAACTCTGCTAAGCCTGGGATACTGGCTGGCCAAGACCAATGAGGGCTCCTACTCCCAGGGAACTTGAAGTCTGAGTTAAATCATTAGAAGAGTGATGATATCTCTGCATACTCCCTTGCTCGGTGATTCATTGAGCCATGCACGTGGATGTATCAGTTAGGGTGCTTTGAGTTGTAAGGGACAGAAAACCTAGTTCAAACTGGATAACTGATAGGAGCAGTTGAGTGATTCACATAGGGGATAGGTTTCAAGCACACTTTGATCAGGGCTCCGGCTTCATTTCTTGGTGATTCTCTGGGCTCCGCACTTGTGTCTGTTGGCTTTGTTCTCAGGTTGACTCCCTTCATAGTGGTGAGAGGGCTGCTAGCAGCTTTGTTCATCGCTAGCAGACATCAGGAAGAGAACAGGTGTGTTCCAGGAGTGTAGAGGAGAGCTGTCCAATGTGGTGACCTGGCTGCTGGTACCTCTCAGACCACATGCTTGTTGGATCACATCCAGGGGAGGAAGAGCTACCATCTCTCCCAGGGCCACTGAAGAAAATTTCTGAGCTTCCCTCTGATGGGATCATCTCAGGACGCCTCCATCTCAATCCATCATGGTGGCAGAGGAAATGGGATAACACTGATTGGCTTAGACCAGTCAGGACTCATCATCCCTGGAACTGACAAATGAGGACCGAATGACTGAAGGATGCTGCTTGGTGGGAAGAATAGAATGGATGCTGAAGACACAGCTACAGTCCATAAGGGGGTAGGTAGTGTGTAGGATGTGGGTGTAGGAAAATGAGCAAGGTCTCCCTTCTCTTAAAAAAAAAGCGGGGGTGGGGGGAGGCCTTTCTCTTAAAAAGCTTGCCTTCTAGTGAGCTTCCTGAGACTTTGGCAGTGATCAGAGGAAGGGCATTTACTACATTTACTGAACGCTAGGCACTTTATGTGTTTCCTTAGTTCTTATAACACCCCTGTCAAGTAGGTATTTCCATTTCACAGATGAAGAAACAAGTTCAGAGAGAGGCTAAGTCACCAGCAGCCACACGCCTAAGAGCAAGGTGTTTTGAGGCTGTGCATCCCACATTCCTTCCTCTCCTTTCTGTGATGAGAAAGTAGAGAAAGTAGATGGTTACCAGAGACCCTACAAAGGTTCATCTAATGACACCCCTACAACAAGCAGGGCCTTGGGAGTAGTTACTCCTTTTCATTTCAGGCTTTTATTAGTGGAATTCTGCCTGCTTTTTTTTTTTTTTTTTTCCTTTAACTAACTCTAGAGGGGAGGAAAACTCCTGTCCCAGGTCCAGATAAGCAACCTATAATTGAGCTTCTGAGAAGAGCAGAACCATTGTCAACTCACATTGCATCAGAAGAGATGGTTGCATTCAGATAATTTTACAAAAATGGTTTCTCTCTGCTTTTGACTTTGCTGCCTGAGGCTTCCATTTGGTTTTAAAGTAATAGAGTAACTATTATGTAACTGTATACAATGTTTCTTTCCCCTGGGCTCAAGTTCACTCATGTGTTCAAAATACAGAATACATTTTTTGGTGAAGAGTTTATGTAAAGCCAGTGTGATTCCTAAATTAAACTGCCAAAACAAGGGCGTGCAAGCCGGATTTTCTGGTTTTCTCCAGACTCTGCAGAGATATAACATCCAACAGAGCGGGAGATGATTTACCAAAACTCATGCGTGTGCTGGTGGGGAAATGTCTGTGTTCTTATTGCCCCCTGCACCTACCGTGCATGTCTTGAGCTTTGCTGCCCATGGGAAAGAGCACTGGTTTATTCATAGATATCCTGACCTCATTTACTTGCACCCCGCTGGACATGGTTTCATCCTGGGAGAAATTAACAAAAAATGGGGAAATAAAAATGGTGGCTGGTGACAAGTTGACACATAAGACTTTCAAGTTAGATACTGGTTTTTGGAGTTCTTGTGTCTGCCTTCCATTTTTTTCAGGTTATTACTGATGATAATGAATTTACCTATCCAAATTTCTATTAAATTGTCTACCATGTTTTGGGTCCTGGGGATAGAGAGCCGAACAAAGCATAGTCTCCATTACTAATAGTCTTCAGTGGTCCTCCTCTGGACAGATCTTCTCCCAGTCTGTCCATACCAGTATGTTTTTTTGGTTCTGATTTACTCTGGGCCTGGCAAACTCATTAAATTGGACCTTGGAAAAAGGGTGAAGTACAGAAGAGGAAACAGGAAAGTCCTGCGGGTAGATGCTTAGGCTTAGGTGTCAAGAGGGATTGCTGAGCTCATCTTGTAGACTCTAGAGGGTGACTACCGTGGTTGTCATTAGGACTAGTATTTAGGGTTTGTTTTTTTGTTGTTGTTACCACAGCGTAACCTAACTCATCCTGACCGATGTGACCACCACTATCATAGAGGGGGCAGGATTCCTAGAATCTGGCCAGCTTGTGTATGCACTTGTGAATGCGTGCAGGTGCAAATACATATAAGTATAGATATGAATCTGGTGCCTGTTTATCACAGTGGTTCTCAAACTCATCTGCATATTAGAATCACTTGGGGATCTTTTAAAGTTCCAAAGCCCAGGACGTAGTATAGATGAATTAATTCACCAACTCTGGGGGTGGGCCATAAGCACTAATCGATTTTTTTTTTTTAAGATTTTATTTATTTATTTATTTGACAGAGACAGAGATAGCGAGAGCGGGAACACAAGCAGCGGGAGTGGGAGAGGGAGAAGCAGGCTTCCCCCTAGGAGGGAGCCCGATGTGGGGCTCGATCCCAGGACTCTGGGATCATGACCTGAGCCGAAGGCAGACGCTTAACGACTGAGCCACCCAGGTGCCCCAGCACTAATCGATTTTAAGCTCTCTGGGTGATTCCAGTTTGCAGACAAGCTCAAGAACCACTGGCTTATGAAAATTGTAATAATAACATCCCTGTTATTATCTGAAGAGGAGTAGGGATAGTGGTAATGACAATGATACTAGCCATCATTATCCTTTACTGACTGCTTCGTATCTGCCCGGCAGTTTCCTGAGTGTATACCAAACATTGTCGCATCTAATCCATACTGCAGCCCTGCCAGACAGCTCTGTAGGTGGTTGGAGAAGGAAAAGAAGGGGGTCATATCTTTTAAACTGATGTCAGCCACAGAGCTGCTTAATCCAGATTGTCAGGTATAGTCCAGAAGGATGGAGTTGTTGGGCTAATCTTATTGACCCCAGAATGACCGCTGTGGTCATCATTGGGGTTGAGACTCAAGGGTTGTTTGTTACCACAGCATAACCTGGCCCATCCTGATGGATGCAGCCATCCTTTTAATAACCACAGTGGATTCAGGAGTCGATATGCAAAAGCACATTTTGCAAAGTTATAAATTGAGAGTGAGTTTATTTTGGGTTGTGGCTTGGAAAGAGAAATGAGTGTAGTAAACCAAGCTATTAATCTTGGGTTGGTTGATTCATCCATCAAAATCACTCAGTGTTTCAAGGAATCAGGTTAAATAAATTAATAAAACATTACCTTGTATGTTTGTAGTGCTTTTCTCAATGGGATACATGGTGCTATAGGAACGTCATACAATTGCTAGTCTTCTTGACACATCCTAGAAGGACTGTTGGGCATCAGTAGGGCCATGTGTTACTGTAAGGTAATAACAGGAGCTAAGTGGTAGTGAAACGCTTACCCAACATCCATAGGGATGCCTGGCTGGAGTCTTGGTGGGTAGGCAGGAGTTTGGCCGGGAGGTGTGGTAGTGTTGTGAAGGGTGTTCATAGCACAGAGAATAGCACAGGTAAAGACCCAATAGCAAGAAGTAGTATTTATAGGAGCTGTATAATCAGTTTAGTATTAGTACCGAGAAAGACGTCATTCCCCGCTCTTGTGGGTGATTGAGAAGTCCCATACAACCTGCATTTCCACTTGTTTCTTTATCATTTGGTACATGTCTCCTAACATTTTCCCCCCACTTTGGGAGAGATTTGTGTGTAATGAAGGACCAAATAAGCATAAGGCTTTAATCCACTTCATTTACCGTAAAAGATCACACCAGACACCACACCTAATGTTGTACAAATGCTTATTAGTAGAGGTTTTTTTTTTTTTCTAAGATTTTATTTATTTATTTGACAGAGAGAGAGAGATAGCCAGAGCAGGAACACAAGCAGGGGGAGTGGGAGAGGGAGAAGCAGGCTTCCCGCAGGAGCACGGAGCCCAATGCGGGGCATCATAGTGTTGCAGGATTTTTTTTCTCCATCCCTGCCCACGGTTCTTGGTCACGCCACTTTGAAGTATGAAGAGGGAGACCAGACAGCAGTGGGCAGAGAAGCAAGGTTTACTGAACGATAGCAAAGTGATAGCACAAGCTCCCAAGGAGGGAGGGGACCCAAAGGGGTTGCCCAGTAGAGGTTTTTTTTTTACGGGACTCTGTTGATGCCTCAACCTTTGGATCCAGCCAAAGAACTGGAATGAACTCAGCCCGTGTCTGACTCTCACTCTGAGTCCAGGCCTTGGGGATCGTGTTCCCAGGAGACCCCTCTGAGCCCCTCTTGGGCCTTCAGTTCTCTTCAGTGTAAAACGTTGGATTGAAGGTGATTTCCAAGGTCGCTTACATGTCTAAAATTAGGTGATTCATCAGGTACTCATTAATGCAAGTGTCCTGTTAAATAAAAATGCTAAGTAAATACTGAAATGGATACTGCAGACAGACCAGAGCTTGGGCAAGGTGGCATTCTCCTCTCTACCTTGGTTTGTGCATTAAAATAGAAGGAGGGATGCTTTCTCATTAAACCTGTGCTCTAACATGAAATCAACACCAGGATTTTAGAGAGCAAGCTAGCTAAACCAGCTAAGCTGCTTCTTAACTTGGACCCTATTGGTTCTCTCTTAGAAAGGTGGTGGGTTTTTTTTTTTGTTGGTTTTTTGTTTTTTTTTAAATCATATGCAATATCTTTTCTTCTGTAGCCTCAAAACTTAAAACTTTTTCACACTGTAAGCTCGTCTTAGACATCCCCATTGTTCTGAATTTCAGCTAGTTGGTTAGACACCTAATCATTTTGGCGACTTGGGTGGGGAGGGTTTATATCTCACCTCCTTGCGTTGCTCATCTGTCTGGTTTTAGGGCTGTGTCCATGTTGGGAGTCTGGAGTAGGGTGATGGCCCTAGGACTGGGATAACTCAGGCTGGACCAGTGCTTGACCAGCTTGACCAGGTTTGACCAGCAGCACCTGTTTGAGTGCATGCCCTATGCCAGGATGGTGCCCAGCTCTGTGCCAGCACTGGGGATACAGTGGTAACAAAACAGCATGGGCTCTGCCCTTGTGGGGCTCCCAGTGTTGAAGGAAGTACACAAATCACTGTGTGATCATAATTATGTATGGGCTATAAACAAGAAGCACAGGGTCCTGAGCACTCTCATAGCAGGGCATCTAACCTAGTTCGCTTAAAGTTCAATTGCATGGACATGATGAAGAGCTCAGGAAAGCAGTTGGGGAAGCTGGAGGCATTAAGAGTCATGTACGATCAAATGCAAGATGGGAACAGGTGAAGGGTTCAAGATTAAGTCTGCAAATAGCACTAGGGTTCCTGTGAGTTGATAAAGTTCAGGACACCAGACCTTCCTTGGAAAGCTTCTTGCCCCTTTCCTTCTAATTCCGCAAGGCCAAAGGAATTATTCTTTCCATTAAAATCTCCAGGCCATATGTCTGTATCATTTCTTTGGCAGTTGTGTGTTGCTCTGTATTGTAGTAAGGCATTGTGTCTTTTATTCCCCGGAAGGGAAGGCTGTTTCCTATCTCGGTGTCTCCCCGCACCCCCAAAGTGAGTATGGAATTGTTGATCAGGTGGTTAATGAAAAGGCCTATAGCTCACCAGTTAACCTTAGTATGTGGGACGCGTCCTTCTTACATCCACAGCAGCAGATCAAAAGAAGGCTTAGAACCTGTGGGAAGAGTAACAGGTAACAGTCCCAAGTGCCCCTTTGTGCTCAAATTCACTAAAGCTTCCATCGATTGAGGCAATTAATGGGGGAAGCCTATCAACTTGGGAATAGTTTAAGAGATAATAGCTTGTAATTAAAAGTCCAAGATAAATCGGCTTTTCTTTTCTGCATCTTATTACCTAGTTTTCTTTCTACCCCTGTGATTCTGTTTCCATTGAGAGAGCCTTCTGTTTGCTTTGGCACCACCCGCCCTTCCTTCTGCCCTCCTTCAGAGTTACTCCCCACCCCCTTGGCCACTTCTTCTATTTCTCTTTTATCTTTCTTCTGGCTACGCACTTCCCTTTTTGAAGGCCATCTTTTTAAAGAAAATTGTTCAAAAGATTGAAGGAAAATTTTAAAAAATATTTCATCCCTACTCTCTCCTTTTAACCTCTTTGAGCCTATCTGCAATTTCTCCATGGGGACACATATTGTATATTAATGGCATTTTATTATATATACAGTTTTGTACTTTGCTCTTCTAGAATAGTCACAAATTTTCAACCAGCAAATGTTAATTGAGCTCCTACTATGTGCTGGGCGTCGTTATAATGGCTAGGGTAGATGCATCAGTGAACAAACCAGACATAAATCCCTGCTCTTCCTGAAGCTTCCGCCTGGTTCATGGAGAGAGAGAACACGCATAATACAAATTCTCTTAAGAGGTGACCACTGTTGCAGAAAGAAACCGGAGGATTAAAGAAGGTTGGGAGTATTTATAAAATATTTTCTCATGTTGCTACCATCTTCCTGTGTACTTAGGGGTTGTATATTACCCTTGATGTTGATGGATTGTATTTTATTTAGAGCATTTAGAGCCTTAGAACTATAAACTTTAAGTCTGGAGAGGACTTATGAATCATTGAGAGCAAATCCTTCATTTTTGAGGTGAGGAAAAACAGGTCCAGAGAAAAGAAATGACTTGCTTAAAATTATACCGCCCCTAAGTGGCAAAGCAAGGGCTTTTAAATTTTAATTAAATTGATTTTTGTTAATTCTAGAGACAGGTCTTTCAGAACCCTGCTATGCTGTTTCCCTCTTGTGGGAAATTGAATTTGTTTCTGGTTTCTATTATAAATAATGCTATAGTGGGCAGCTTTACACCAATACCATCTCAATGAAAGCAAGTTAATAATAACAGTAATAATAATAAATAATAGAAGAGGCTAATATTTATCAAGCACTTACATTTGCCAGGCACTGTGCTAAGTGCTTTGCATGAAATAACTTAATTCTGACAGCGAGTACTGTTACTTTCCTATTTTTTACAGATGACACAATGAAGGGATTCAGACTCAGGTCTGGGTACTTAGTCACCGTGATGGACAGCCTTCCAAGTTTGGATACAAAAGCTGCAGATTTCAAAAAGCAAGATAATCTGTAATGCACATTTATTTAGACACTTAAGAGTTTTCCAAGAACGTTGACATATTAGGTTTAATTGTATGCAATTGCTGTTTTTAGGGTAAAACGTGGGTGAATGTTAGCAGTTTCTTAGGTTCCGTCTGTTATTTCAGTTAATCCTCACGATAACGGTGAATTAGGTGGTATTGTGCCTGTTTTATGCATGAGTAGCCTAGCATTTTAGCTGGAGCTTGGACACTAAGTGGTATAATGAATGTTTGCAGAGAGATCTGAGGAAGGGGGGACGGGAGGCAAGGAGAACAGCGTGACCGAGGCCAAGTAACCAGCTGCTAATACCTGGCTCAAATCCTGGTTCCATGTCTTAGTAGCTTTGTGACCGCCCACGAAATACTTACATTCCTTGTACCTCATTTCTCATCTGAAAACTGTCATTATAAAGATTGAGTTTATGAAATGGGTGGAAATCACTTTGTTCAAAACCGGCAGAAATGAAGCAATCGATGCGAGGGCGTGGTGGTGGTACCTCCTTCTGCCATGATGTTTCAAAGCAAACCCATCTCTTTTCTCCAACCGCAGTGTTTCTGTAAAATGCACCAAGAAGCTTTTGAAAATGGCATGGATAACTTGATGACCCTTGACACCATTGGGGAGTCTCTTTCTTTACAGATAAAGTTGTCCTCTCACCCGGATGGGGTGCTAAATAAAGATGGGTGGAGCAACAGAGATGAACCTCGGTTTGGGTGTTTGGGTCACCGCAGGGTGAGGTCCAGGAACAGATGGCCCACCCAGCTGTTCCTCTCCCTCCCATTGTCTGGTGCCATTTCTAATTTGACGATATCTTGCCCCCCTCCTTCAGGTGACCCCCTCCTGGGCCTGTGCATCTTGATAAGTTGGCCCAGCCACAGTGGGGGCGGGCAGGTGGGCAAGACAGCGAGTGCCCTTGGGCACTGAGCCTTCCTGCTGGAATGGGGTCTGTTCTTCTGGTCTGCTTCACCAGGTGGGCCTGGGGAGGCCTTTCCTCCTGGAGGGGAGTGACTGTCAGAGCTGAAAATGCAAAGTGGCTCCTGAAACCCCACCAGGGGCTGGGCTCAAAGTGCTGCTGGTGGGAAAAGGCAGTGCATCCTGAGCATGCCCTCTTGGGTTTTTCTGCAGCCAGCTCTTTGTCTCCAAATGGGGCAATGGGCTTTGGGCTGTGGACTGCTTAGGACATCAATAAACCCTGTGAGCCACCAGCCTGTCCCTCTAGGGAAAAACTGCCTCAGGGCAGGGCTGGGGAGGCAAAGCCATGGCTTGCAGAAAGTCTCTTCCTCTTTTTACATTAAAATCTTGGCAAGAAACTGCACTCTTTATTTCTGTCCCCTGTATCAGCAGCAGATTTTTTTTTTTTTCCCTTAAATAAAAATTTATTGACTTTAAATACTGAACTCCGAGGCATCATCCTGGCTTCGTCAGACGTCAGCTTTTCCCGTTGCAAACAATTTTGCTTCTGCAGTTGACGGGGACTCTAATAACTCCAGGTGGTGAATGGGCGGTGGGGAGTATGATTCTGTAGAAATACAAGCTCCAAAGCAATACAAACACAGAGGCAAAAATGGGAAGCTTGTCAAGAGGGAAGTGCTGTATTAAAACATGTTACCTTTATTGGCATTAAAGAAACCTCCCCTTTAGCTCAACATGAGGAGATGTGTTACATCCTTTATGGTGTAGCGCCTGAGTGGTATAGAGCCTTTCACAACAGGGCAGCTGAAGTACTTTTATTAAGGAAAGGTGATTAAGATATACCGTGAGATGAAACGCAGCAGATTAGTTTAGAATATGCACCATTTTTATAAAAATATATGCATTATCTTTATATAGATACAGAAAAAAACATTTGGAAGGGTGTCCACATGGTGGGAGGTTGGATCGTAAGTGTTTATATTTTCTTCCTTTTGCTCATCTGTGTTTTCAAATTTTTTCTGCAGTCAACATGTGTTATTCGTATAGTTAGGGTGAAAGGAAGGTGTGTGTTGGGGGGCTGGGAACCTCCCTTTTTTACCCAATCATTCTGCATACTTACTGAGGGTCTCCGAGGAGCTGGATGCACATAGTGACAGGTGTTGGAGTGGGCAAGATAGCCCCGGCCTCTGCCTTCACAGAGGTGGTGTTTTCGTGGGAGGCTCTTTAAAAACATTTTTAAGGGTCGCCTGGGTGGCTCAGTCGGTGAAGCGTCTGCTTTCAGCTCAGGTCATGCTCCAGGGGGGTCCTGAGATCAAGCCCTGCGTCAGGCTCCCTGTTCAGTGGGGAATTTGCTTGTCCCTCTCCCTCTGCCCTTCCTTCCCGCTCTTGCTCTCTCTCACTCTCTCTCTCAAATAAAATCTTAAAGAAAAAGAATAAAAACATTTTTAAGCTAGAAAATAAAAATATTTACAGGTTGTAATAAGTACTGTGAGGGAAAAAAAGCCAGTGACCTGCAGGAACGAGTGACAGGAGGTGGGGGTGGGGCGATGGCAAGGACCACTTTGAGGAGGTGACCCTTAAACTAGAAGGCCAAGAAACAGTCCCTTGAAGAGGCTGGAAGGCATATTGGAAGCACAGGGAAGGACCAGCTGTGAGAACCTGCCACCTTCCTGCAGGTCACCCAGAGGGCTGGCCAAAGTGGATGTTGTGGAACTGCCCACTGGTGAGAAATGTTACATTTGGGAACGTGACAGAGGCTCATAGACAGAGCCTCTGGGGAAATATGGCCCTAAGGACAACTTTATGACTCCTGAGAGACTGGTTAATGTTTTGCTAGATAACAGGAGTGTCAGGAGTGTGTTAGGGTTTGAGTTGTTGGCTTTGTACTCTGTTGCTTTTGGGTAGGAGCTCTGATGCCATTTTTCATGCTGGACAGGCCTTTAGTGCTACCCTGGGGATGCCCAGGCCTCCTTCCCCTGTCTTCTTCTGGATTCGTGAAACTCTCGTCCATTGGTGCTCAGGCATAAGGCAGGACACTAGAGTCTTAGTCCTTAGCCTTTGGACCCCTGGCCATCCTGGAAATGTTGGGGAGGGTGCTTCTTTCCTCAAGTATTCATTCCTTCCACCAAGAGGATGAAGGAAGTAGTTGATAGAAGTCCCTGAATGTTAGGTTGAGGACTTATACGGTGATTTTGAGTTAATTATGGTAGCACCATCCAGAGTCCTCTCTAAGAGCAATCTGAGCAACGCAAATCAAGAACCATAACAGTGGTCAGATCCTTTAACCCAGAAACTTCGGTCCAAGGAACTCATGTGGAGGGTGTATATATAGATACATATCTAGATAGATAGATAGATAGATAGATAGATAGATAGATAGATAGATTTTTTTTTTTAATGGGGAGAAATCTAGAATACAGCAATGTCTATAACAGCAGTAATAGTCATTAATGAAATTGTGCTTTGGGGCTTTGAACATATTTTCCTATATAGTACTTATGAGAGCTTTGCAACATTCCTGTGAATGAGGTTTTTAGGCTGGTTTCCCAGATGGGAAGTGACAGGTTAGTGAGGTCACATGAGTGGCCCTGGTTCACTCTGGCAGATTCAGGCTCTGACCTCTAGTACACGCATTGTTGCCTGGAGGGTTTGCTCAGAAACTCAAGAAAATGTTGGGAGTCAAGAAAGCATAGGGAAAGGACCAAGACCGAAAATCGTTATTGAACTTAACACATGCTTAGTTCCATCCCAGGTGTTTTGTACATTTTTGCCAGGTTCATCTTTACAACAAACTTGGGGGGAGACAGGCTCTGAGAGTTTGAGTAACTTCTATAAGATGTAGAACAGGATTTAGACCCTGGCTAGGCTGAATCCAGAGCTTTGAGGGGGTTTGGGCTCTGCTGTATTGTCCTCGGCTTCACGAGAATGAATTGCTGGATGAGTGAGTAAATGGTAGGCTGATGTGTTCTTTTCCACAGCTCTGCAGTTCTCTGTGCAGTGTATTTGCCCAGTCGTCTCCCACGAGAGTTGCAGCTTTGCTGGCCCTTGTGGCCACACTTTTCCAACACCCTTCACCTAAAGGCTCTCTTCCCTCGCTCAACCCATCCCTTGCAAAATGCTCAGAACCAAATGAGTCTAGGGTAAACCAGGCATGCAGGGTGTGAACCTTTAGTAACTGAAGGAAATGGAGCTATTTCAACATGATGCAATGTTCTGCAGCCATTAAAATGATAAATGTGACTGTAGAAATATGAAACGGTATTGGGAAATAGTTGCACGTATCTGATAGTAGTTGAAGCAACGTGCATTCACATAGGTAAAGGTGGGAAGAGGACAGGAATGAAAACTGTGAAGGTATTGGGATTGAGTGGTATCACCTTCCAGTTGCTCTGCTAAGCTAGGAGTGTCAGGGTCACGTCCCACAGCTTCTGCTGCTTCTTCCCCCAGATTCAACTAGTCACAAACTCCTGTAGATTCAACATGAGTATATATTTTTTTTACTTAAAGATTTTTTTTTATTTGACAGAGGAAGAGAGAGCACCAGCAGGCAGAGTAGCAGGCAGAGGGAGAGGGAGAAGCAGGCTCCCCCCACCCTGAGCAAGGAGCCTGATGCGGGGCTCAATCCCAGGACCCTGGGATCATGACCTGAGCTGAAGGCAGTCACCTAACCAACTGAGCCACCCAGGTGCCCCTAAACATCAGTATCTTAATTCTGGTGCCCATTCTTGCTCTCCACTGCCAGTTTCCTAAAGCAGGTTCTCATTATCTCTCCCCTGGACTGCACAGCAACTTCAGTGGTCTGTGGGTCCCCATTCTCATTCCCACTGTAGTCCATACTGGACACTGTCGTCAGAGTGATCTTGATATAAAACACATCTAATTATGTCTCTCCTTTGCTGAGAAGCTTCTGTTTACTTGTTATTGCCTTCAGGAGGCAAGTTCAAACTCCATAGCATGGTGGTTGAGGAGATCCTTCACCATCTCACCCAGTCTTCCCTCCAGCATTTCATAAACTGCCCTTCCTCTGCCCATGTGCCTTCTCTTCTCATCCCTTCCCTGATCTCTTCAAGACCAAACCCATCCTCTCTGAAGCCTTCACAGCTGTCCAGGGATTGTTGGTTCTTCCACTCTCCTAGATTACAATGAATCGTGCTGTGCTGTAATTATGAGATCACAGCTCTTTCACTAAATCCTGAGCCCCTCCAGGACAGGCACCTGCCCTGTCTACTGACCTCCACTTTAAACCCTCAGCATGGTGCCTATGACATAGTAGAGGGGCGGAATTGTGTGTTGATTGAATGCATCAATGATTAAGTGAAACAGTTTATTCTTTGTAATGTTTTAAAGTTGATTTAGTAATGCAATTTTCAAAGGAAACAGCATTTAAAGAAGGCATCAGGAACTTCTGAAATTTACAAAAGCAGAGTCAAGTTATGTAAATGGACAAACTGTGGAGTTGACAGATTGGGTTTGAATCCTGGATCTCATACTGAGCCTTGGTTGCCTCATTTATAAGATGGACATCGTAATAGTACCATATAGGGTGGTTCTAAAAGCAACAGAGGAAATGCAAGTAAAGTGCTTAGTACAGTGCCTGGCACATAGGTAGGACTCACAAAGAAAAATGCTAACAAGCCACAGTGATTAAATCATCGAGAGCAGAGTGCTCTTATGTAAACCTCTTTTTTGCATCCTCCTGCTTTTTTCAACATAAAACTTTGAAAGCTTTGACCTCAGCTGAAATGGGATTACATTCATGCAGGATAACGAAGAAAGGATCGGGGAAGAATAAATTCAGCACTTCTCTTAAGGTCTTGTTTTCTGTTCTCATTTTCAGGATATCCCACATGGGATAATGGTTGAGCTTATGTGTGAGTTGTGACGCAGGCCAGGATGGGTCTAGGGCTGACAAGGAGAAAGGTGTCTCCAAAGGGGGCTGATCTTTTTTTTTTTAATGATTTTATTTATTTATTTGACAGAGAGAGACACAGCAAGAGAGGGAACACAAGCAGGGGGAGTGCGAGAGGGAGAAGCAGGCTTCCCCCAGAGCAGGGAGCCCGATGTGCATGCAGGGCTGGATCCCAGGACCCTGGGAGCATGATCTGAGCGGAAGGCAGATGCTTAATGACTGAGCCAGCCAGGCGACCCTAAAGGGGGCTTATTTTATGGTTATCATTCATCAGTGGGCTTTTCTTGGCTGGACTGAAAGCTCCCTCAGGCTGGCATCATATCTGTGTTGCTCTCCATAGATAAAATTAGGACCAGTGGATGAAAATTGTTGGGTATCAGATTTTTGCTCAGTGTAAAAGAAGACATTCCTCACAATGAGAAGAGGCCGACCAGTGCAGTAATGAGTTCCCCATAATGGGAGATATTTGAGCTAAACTGGATGGGGTTGAGAATACTATGGAAGAGAGTTCTGCTTTTGTTGGGATACTGAGGTAGAGGAGTGTGGTTACTTGGAGTACATATTTAAGGGACGGGGCAGGTGTATGAACTCTCTTCCTTGGTACAAATTGAGGATAGTGGGGGTTTCTACGGACCAAGGTTATTTAAGGATGCGTATCAGTGTGTCAGAAACATGGACCACAGTTCCTGGATTGTGAAGACGTCTGCCAGCATCAATGTTGGCAAAAAATTGGCTCCCTCAGTTTAATTGAAATTGATGAAGATTATAATAGATATAGAACCCCTAAATCATCCTAAAGTATGATAATTAGGGCAAAAGTCTGAGGCCTAGGACTCTTGCCTTTAATGTGTGCCTTCAGAAAGCCATCCAATCTCTCTGTGACTCTTCTAACACATTTCTATATAGTATGGCTCGTACCATGTAGTCTCCATGTAACTCAAGAGGAAGACAAAAGGCTAAATAAGGTAAGGGTTGCTCTTCTGTATTTGGGGCAAGGAGTGATTTCTTGGCCACATCTGGTAAGGCTTGGATGGTTCCTGGCATTTTACCTATTTGACCAGGAGTTCATAATCAGGGTTTTTCATAGGTAAGCTTCCTGGGACCATAAATCCCCTGACATTGTATGTAAATTTGTGTGTATTCTTCTGGGGGAGAAAAACCCCTACTTTTGTGGGATTTTCAGTAGGGCCCATGACCCCAAAATATTCAGAACCATTTACTTCCATGGTAATGATCTGCTCAAACCGAAAATATTCCAGAGAAAGGTAACATTGTAATCATTTACGCTTTAGTGTTAATGAAAAAATATGAGAGTTTCATAGCAGGATTAGGATGAACCAGCTAGATAGATGTTCTGGTTTTGTATGTAAGGAGGGAGCATTTATGTTCAAGAGTGAAGGAGGATTAGGGAAATAAAATGCTGTGCCCTGGGCCACATTCAAGTTCTCTGCCCCACCCCCCGACATTTTTGCCCAGAGCGGAACCCTAGAACAAAATCTCATTCATCTGAAAGAGCGGTGCGTGGCAAGGTACAAGTCTCAAGTGGCGCCTGATTTCTGTCCTCAGATTGATCATTTAACACCTCCCCAGGGCGTCTCCAGGATACCATTACAGGCGATAACGGTGCACCTCTAAGCTCTGAGGAGCCTGCCAGCGCTTCTGCCTTAACGGGGAGCGTGAGTGAGGTTCAGTACCTGGCGGAGAGGGAAAGGCGTGTTCACCAGCCCAGCCATTCCAGGCGTGGAGAGTGGTGGGAGGTGGCAGTTTCGCGGAGTTCAGTACAAAGAGTCCTGATCTGCGAGTTCCGAGTTCCAGTTCCTGCTTTTTCCGAGCTCGCTGACCTGAGACAGCTCCCCCCTACCTCTGAACCTCAGTTTTCCTTCTGTCAAATGAGAAGGCTGCAAGACTCGGATCCACCCAGATGCCATCTCCGCGCGGATGTGCTGCCCCTTTAAGGAACGCGGGGGCGCGGAGGCGGTGGCCGCGCCCCCTTCCTCTCCTCCCTTCCTCGCCGGACCACCTGTCTCAAGTCTCGCCCCGCCCCCTCCAGGAGGGGCGGGGAAGAGGGGCGGGGAAGGAAGGCCGAGGATTTACCTTGCGGGGCGGGCGCGCGACGCATGCGCACGGCCGGACAGGTCCGCTGCGCCCTCACTTCCTGGCATTCCCCCCTCCCCCTCCTCGCCGTTACCCTGTACATCCGGGTCACTTGCCCTCCCCACTCGGAGCCGCCGCCGCTGCTGCAGCCGCCGCTTGGCTCGTCGCGGCTCCGCCACAGGGGCAGGTGCGGAGGGGCTCCCGGTCCGGCCGCCGCCGCTGCCCCGCTCCGGGCCCGGGGCTCCCTCTAGCGCCGCTGAGGAGCCGCCGCCGCGGCCCGAGGAGGGCGGAGGAGCGGGGCTGAGAGCGCCCGGAGGCTCGAGCGGAGGGTGAGTGATTTGTTTTTACCCTTTTCCCCCTTCCCTCACGCCCCTCACTTTCCTGCCCCAAGACCCCGTTTTGGCGGCGAGGCGGGCGCGGTGGTGGCCGCGCCGGCGCGGGGCTTCCTCGGCCCCCGGCGCCGTGGGCCCGCCCCGGCGCCCACCCCCGGCGCCGCGGTTGCACCTCTGCGGGCGCCCCCCTTCCGCCGGCCCGCGGCGCCCCGGCCCCTTCCTCCGCGGCCCCGCCAGCGGCTCATTCATTCGGACCTCCTTTTCCCCCCCTTTCCTCCCACCCGCGCCGCCACGCGCGTGCTCGCCGCGCCCTCCCACCCCCAGAGCCGGCCGCCGCGCGTGATATCCGGCTCCCCGGCTTTTCCCCTCCCGCGTCGGCGCTCGCCCCCCACCGTCGGCGCCCACCTCCCTTAACTCCTCGGGGCCGCCTTTCCTCCCTCCCTTTCTCCCCGGACTCACCCGCAGATCCACACCCCCTTTTCCCTCGGACTGCGCCACGCCTCGCGGCGGCAGCCACTCCCCCTGGTCACCCGCGTGGCACTTGGTGCCTTTATTGCCCCTCTCCGCCCTTCCACCTGCGCGGCCAGGTCGTCCAAGTATACACCGCGTTGACCACTTAAATCCCCAGCACTTAAAGTCCAGATTCTCGGTCACAGGGTGTGGTCTTAGGGTGTTTCCAAAACACACAGTTTCTGTTATAATTGCCCAAATCTGTTCCTGTCAAACTGTAGTGGAAGTGGCAATTGCTGTGTGTGTGTGTAACTCATGGCTATTCTAGGCTGCACCAGATATCTTTTTTTTTTTTTTTTTTTTCCTGGAGGGCTGTCTGTGATGGGTTAATTTTCTCAGACTGTAAAATTTGGCAGAAGATTGCTACTCCTTTCTACACCTCCACCTTCCCGCTCACTTGGTTCCATGACGGATTTGCAACATTACCTGTTACTACCGTTTGTTGGTGAGACTTTTTCTCCTCTTAATTTGTCGACAGCAGTTATCGAGTGTCCCCTGGTGTGCGGAATACTGATGAAATGCCTGAATTCTTGCAGTACCACAAAGTGCCATTCTGGATAAGACAAAGATTTTTGGAATTTGTTTACACTTGGTTCCCCCTCCTGCAGATTTATTGCGTTTGCCGTCATTTTACTCCGTAATCTTTATGTGGAAAATGTGGATCAGTCAATTTTGTGTTCTTATAGTCTTGCAGTTTGGCAGACTGACATTCCAGAGGAGTGTTTTATGTAGATGAAGGAATTTGAATCACTTCGGTCTTTGGGGACTTATTGCAAATCATTTTAGACAAATGGACCTCAAGAAAAACGCACTGATCCTTTTAATTCTTTAATTGTATTTAATAATAGAAACAGAAGCTTTGTGTCTAGAGCACTTTGATAATTGGGGCTTATTTGATAACCCCTTGGTAAGTGTTGTAGTTGGCTAAAACTGCCTGATCAGCATTCATAAAATGATATGATAAGCCTCCCCTTTTTTTTTCACGTGACTGTGGTTGTCTGTAATAATGAAGTCAAAGGAAGGTTTTTAGTCCTGTAGTGTACCTACCTGGATATCAGTATGATACAGTTGCTATCAACGTTAATATCAGCATTTTCTAATAGCCCTTCTGGGGAGCTAAGTATTAAAAAGGCACTTGGCCGTGTGTTCTCTTTTAGGTTTTGGATAACCACTCTAGCAGTAAGATTTCTTAACTCATAGTTAAGATTGCCTCTCTTTGGCAGAGCAATTTTGTTAGATAACATTTTTCAATTCTTAAAACTTTTAACAGTTACATAGCTACTTCAGAGGAAGTTCTTGGATCATAAGATGCTGGATCTATAGTATGAACTCTAGATCATTTGGTAATTGGGGCTAGATTTTTCTCTCCCATGAAATTGGTTCATCAAAGGGAGACATGATTAGTAAATTGATTCTAGTTGCCCTAGCAAAAATATAATTTCATATTTTAAGATTAAGCGAATTTAGTTTATTTCTGATAGATTACAGGTGATATTTTACATAATCAGATTTAGAATTTTTCATTTCTCTGAACTTTCCCCAAAAATGGGTTAAAAAATGTGTTACAGGGGTGCCTGGGTGGCTCAGTTGTTAAGCGTCTGCCTTCGGCTCAGGTCATGATCCCAGGGTCCTGGGATCGAGCCCCGCATCGGGCTCCCTGCTCAGCGGGAAGCCTGCTTCTCCCTCTCCCACTCCCCCTGCTTGTGTTCCCTCTCTCGCTGTGTCTCTCTCTGTCAAATAAATAAATAAAATCTTAAAAAAAAAAATGTGTTACATAGTGTCACTCTTGAGATTATTATATTCATATTTGGAATGATCATTTACCATAGTAAGTGATTGAAGAGTATAGAGGGATGCTTATTTCATTTTACTGCTGGTTTCTTTGGGGGAAAATACTGGACTGTCGCTTATATGAGGTTACTTAAATTATTAAGTATTGATGCACTTAACTGTAGGACCTATAATTTGCTCTTTCACTGTTTAAGGAATACAAAATTATAATATTTGGAAATATTTAATTATATTGTTAGTGACATTCCCGCTATTATTTTTGGTCTCTCCTTTTCTTTTACTGCACCAGAATTTAGCCTGGTGCACAGTGGATACTCAAATGTTTTGAATAATTGAAAGAATGGCAAGGTCAAAGAGTTTTTGACTATAGCATCATTTTGTAATTATGTGGCAAAAGTTTTGGGAAAAATGTTGATTGCTCTCAGCTGCAGTTTTCTCAAGTTCATATATTTTGAGAATTGCTCTATTTGATTTTTTAAAGTGCTTTGAGATCTTTGGGGAGAAAGTACAAAGAAAGTACAATAGGCATGTCATTTTATGTTACGCTTTAGTCCATTGAGTAGATTTGTTCACTTAGAATGGATATTTGATATCTTCTCAGTATTCATGAGCAACAGTCAATTCAGGTTATGTCTTGTGCATTTAAAGTCACCATAAAAATTCTTAGATGTGTAAGCTCATCCTGTATTATGATCAGTTCACCAAAATGAGGTTAATTTTTCAAGAGATATTTTTTCAAGTGGCAGAAATGGAACGTATCATCAGTAATGTGACAGTGGTTATGTAATACATTAATGATCTTATTTATTTGAGAGAGATTGAGAGAACGAGTGAGGGGGGAACAGAGGGAGAAGCAGACTCCCTGCAGAGCAGGGAGCCCAACATGGGACTCGATCCCAGGGCCCTGGGATCATGACCTGAGCTGAAGGCAGATGCTTAACTGACTGAGCCACCCAGGCACCCCAGTGTTTATTTAATATTTCAGTGGTGGTGGTCATAATGCTAATAGTAACTAGCACATAGTGTTTACTACTTGCCGGGTTGAGTCTAAGAAATTCTTTACAACAACCTTGTTAGGTGTTAGTATTCCCATGTCACAGACTAGGAAATTGAAGTTAAGTAATAACTAAAGTGACACAGCTACTAAGTGATAGAACTTGGTTTTGGCTCTTTAATTATTATGCTGTGATAGTGAACACCTACTATATGCCAAGTTCTTTATATACATTAAGGTAGTTTTATGACAACCCTGCCTGGTATAGGTTAATTCCTAGTTAACTACTAATTAACAGGAATAGCAGGCTCAGAGAGCTTACGTAACTTGTCCAAGTATGCTCCCAAGTAGGGTGAGGAAGGCTGGCATAAACCCAAGCCTCTGTGATTTCTAGTCTTTACTAAAATTCTATTTCAAAGTACTGATTTGAGGTCCTGTATTTTATATTATATATTTAGAAGGCATACTTAAAACAGCCAGTCTAAAAACTTTTTCAGCTGACACACAGGATGGAAAATGTTCACTTCTCTACTCTCTTGTGAGCATATACAGGATTATAATTTCCTGCTTACTAGCTGTAGCTTCACCCTTTTCCCACTCATATAAGTATATTGGAATGCAAATGAGTGACATTTGTAAAACTTTTTATTGATTGATTGATTGATTGATTGATTGATTTTATTTATTTATTCATGAGAGACAGAGAGAGGCAGAGGAAGAAGCAGGCTCCCAAGGAGCAGGGAGCCAGATGCGGGACTCGATCCCAGGACTCTGGGATCATGACCTGAGCTGAAGGCAGATGCTTAACCATCTGAGCCACCCAGGCGCCCATTTGTAAAACTTTTTAAACAAGGAAATCATTCTTAGAAGGTTGATTCTTTAAAAACACACATTTCTTGTGACACATCCTATGTTCTGATAGTGGTACCACTGGTGAGAAAGGCTTTTTTTCAAAGATATTGGGTGATTCTGTTTAAGTAGAAGACCTTATGCAAAGATATATTTTTGTAGCTATTTAATTTATTTTGAAAAGATGACATTCAATGGTACTGTTTTATGCAACACTGTGAAGTTTTCAATCCTGTGCAGTTATAGTCTGCCATGGGAGTAATTTCTACTTGATATATTCGAGTTGGTACAATATGTCTGGTATTGTATTATAAACCTAAACTAATACGGACACTTCACTGTGCTTAGAATATTTCTTCCAGTCATAAATTGGCATGTTCTCAGATAATTCAAGTTACACTGAATACTAATTTAGGTCAAACAATTTTAGGACATACGTGCTATGAAAAAAGTTATGACATATTCCCAGATATTATTATTTGGGGATTATTTATGCCATTTCTCTGTTCTTTATGAGAGTAATAGAAAGTTGAAGGCACTAATTTAATCCATGATTTACTAGGTAGGTCTTGAAGTGGACTTTTATAGTTTGCTGATTTGTGCTCTTATCGAGAGATTCTACTCATTGTAAAATTTTAGTATGTATGGACCAAACCGTTGCACTAAAGCCCTAATTTGCTTTTGTCTGATAGTGTGAAGATTCTCAGATTAACTATGAAATGGGAATAATAATGTCTCTGCTGTGTGCCTCACAATTCTTATGAAATATTTATATTAATTTCAATGCAGTGTGGTAGGGAGGGCAAAATATAATTTTATTAAATTAACACATTTCTTTTTTGCGGGGGACACAGGGAGAGGGAGAGAGAGAGAATCTCAAGCAGACTCCTCACTGACTTGAGATTCTTTCTCTCCCTCTCCCCCCCACTTGCTGTGTCTTTCAAATAAATAAGTCTTAAAAAAAAAAAAAAACTTGTTTTTGATAATGTATTTTTTGACAACTAGCATAATACTTGGTATATGATTGTTATGAATCCCCCAAATAGTTAATGAACACATGAGGACGCTTATAATAACAGTGAATAAACTACTAGTAGTCCTTCCTTAGAGTAGAAGAGCGAGAAAAATAGACAATGTGAGTTCAGTGCTATGTATTCCATAGGTACCTAATCTTATGAGTCAGGGTAAAAGTCCATGTTGTCATGCCATTTAAACTAAAACCTGAGGAGTGGACCAGTAGTCAGTCAGACAAAAGGGAGGATGAGGGGCGCCTGGGTGGCTCAGTCGGTTAGGTGTCTGCTGTCAGCTCAGGTCATGATCCCAGGGTCCTGGGATCGAGCCCCACATTGGGCTCCCAGGGAGTCCACTTCTCCCTCTCCTCCCAGCTCCTGTTCTTTGTTGCTATCTCTGTCTCTGTCTCTGTCTCTCTCTCAAATAAATGAATAAAATCTTAAAAAAGCGGGGGGAGAATGCACGGGCCTAAATTGAGGGAGAGGCAAAAGCTTTGAGATAAGAGAGGTCAGGTACATTTTAGAAATGGCTACTGGTTCTGTAAAGGAGGTGTGGGAAAGAGGTACACAATAAGTAGACTGTAAGCCTGGCTGCATGAGTTGTGTTAACAAGTTCAGGTCAGTTTGGACTGAAGGCTATAGGGAAACCATTATAGGATTTTCTTTTTTTAGGATTTTAAGGGAGGGGAGAGTGAAATACTAGCTTGTTCTGACAGCTTTGGGAGAATGGATTGAAGATGAAGTAAAATTCAATACAAGTAGGCAAGTTAAGAGGCTATTGTTACTAAAGTCCAGGAAAGAATTGATAGTGATCATCATTTGAGTACTGACAATGGAGGAATAGTATTAAATCCATAAGATTTGATGATTTACTGGATTTAGGCTCTGTAGAGCCTGTAAGTTTGCTTCCGGTTTTCCCCAAAGGTCCTGTTGCTACTTTTTCATGTAAAGTTGAGATGCTGTTGGGGCTAAGACAAAGCCAGATGTATTCTTGAATATGCATTTTCAGTTGACTCTCTACATTGTTAGTTATGGAGTTGACCCATCCTAAAGTGGGCATATCAGACCAACGTGGATATTCCTGGGAGGTCACTATCCCTGGGCTCTGTCCAGGTGGCATAGGGGAGCATAGGGTTCTGCCCCATGATGTACAGTCCATTTCCACCATGCCTTGAGTCTGCACCTGCATATTCCTACAGCTTCTCAAGAGTCCTGTGGATGATGACAGAGGAGACAAACAATGCGGGAAACAGCTCTAAGAACCCCCATCTGGATCTATGATTGGAAATGAAAGAAAAATCTTTTATCAGCTGCAGTTCTTCTGGATTAAGCTCTTACCTACCTCTTTCGCAGCGATTGCTCAGGATTCCAAATAATTGGATTTAGGGAGAGAAGAGCCTCACCTAACATTGGCAGTTGACACTTTACACTGTTGGGTCCTTTATTTGGCAGAGAGAGTTGGTAAAGTGAATGACAAATGCTGTTTTTATAAGATAAGCCTGGAGGTTTGGAAGCTGGGGCACATTTGACCCCCTTGAAAAACTGCCCTTTATAGTAAATCAAGGGGGACAGTAGGTTAGAAAACCAAAGTAGGAATATCAGCCTGTGGACTCAAGAGGTCTCCATGAGTCAGGGATTCAGTTTCCACAAGAGGCCAGTAGCATGCTAACAATTGCTTTAGAGAAGGAGCATGTCTGATAGTTGTGTCCGGAAGGCAGAGTGCAGAACCCCCAGGGGCACCTGCAGGTGACGACTGCCTGCCTCCCTTTGTCAGAAGCTCTAATCAATAAAATCGTAAGTCACAGAGACTTGTAACCAAAAAACGGTCATTAGGGTTGTGGGGCCCCAAAGGTACTAGGATTTTTCTACATGCAACCCTTCCTGATTGGGAGAATCCCCTCTGGCACTTAGAAGGTGGGGAAGTACAACCATGTAACATATCAACTCTTAACTATACACTGGGATGTAGAGACAGCAACAGAACATTGAACTGGCCCAGAGAGTCCTGTCCTTTCGTCACATTCGGTTTTTTCCCCACTGTAAATCCTGCCCAAACCCTATTAATTGAATCTGGATGTTCCCTCCCTTCACAGGACTGGGTAGGCTGGTGATGACATGGGTGCCTATATCTAAAAGAACCTTAAAGCTTTGAGTCCCTCTCTAAAGTTCCCTGGGCAGCCTATTGGCTCTATGGCCTTCAGTCCTTCTTGGGAGGCAGGGAGACTTCAACCCCATACTTACCATTTTTTTCTGTAAAGCAGAAGAGTTTTGGGGGTAGAAGTAGAACAGGGTAGGAGATGGGAGCACGAGGGAGAGAGCACCTGTACCAGCAATCAAAGCAATCAAAGCTGGTTATAACCTTTTGGTTATTCCCTCATAGTTCAATCAAAGAAACTTCTAATAATTTTGGTCCAACTAAAACTTCATTTTGGCAGCAAGGCCATCATTACTTACATAATCCATTTTAGTTTTGGGGATTCTGAGGCTCAATAGTCACAGCCACAATGCCTTTCACCTGGAGACACAGGGCTGTTGCCCCATTGTCTTGGCATATCCCTTCCTCTGCCAGCCCAGAGGAGAGTGAACAACCACCAAGTCACCATTTGGGTGGTTGATTTCAATTCCACTTTTTACTGCTCAGTTTCTAAACATTAATCCAACTCCTGTTCATTAACGGTAGGGTGGTAGGGATCCATATTCTCATCTTCTCCCCACCTACCATCAGGACCACTCTCAGATCCCAGGGTGTCTTCCCATTTCCTAGACCTCTGCCCTTGGGGGCCTTTATCCTCTGTCTTCTAGAAAGTCATGGGTGGCTCTGTCAGCATCCCATCCTTACTGCCAAAACTGTCCAGAACCATGATGGTCTGAGATCTTACCCTAGTTGCAAGCTAGTAAGTTACCATGCCACCTTTTCATGGATGCTGGTAGAAAACAGGAGACTCCTGTGTAAGAGATGAAGGACAGTATTACTCTCAATAATAGCAGTAGCTAGAGTATCAGCATTTGAAATGTATTTTCTCCAAGGTAAGTTGGTATCTGATAACATTTACTCAAAAAGTAATGACTAACATGTCCAGACGTCTTTTGATTTGAAAAAAATCACACATGGTTTTTTAGGAATTTCAGGGACATTACATTAAGGTGAAGCACGGGAAGACCACCTTGGGTTGCAAGGTATGAGATTGCTTTGCTTTTGTTTATGTCATACAACAATTCTCTACTTAAAATTCTGGAAAATTCTAACAAAACAATATAAGCACATTTTTAATGAGGTTTTTTTTCCTTTAGATCTTGGGACAGTATATATTTAGGGGCTACCATAGGGACCTCTGGGTGGCTCAGTGGGTTAAGCATCTGCTTTCAGCTCAGGTCGTGATCCCAGGGTCCTGGGTTCAAGTACTGCATTGGACTCCTGGCTCCCACTGAGCCAGGAGTCCAATGTGGGGCTCAGTCCTAGGACCCTGAGATCATGACCTGAGCCAGAGGCAGATGCTTAATCATCTGAGGCACCCAGGCACCCCAAATAAATAAAATCTTTAAAAAAAAAAAAAAAAAAGGAGGAGCTAGCATAGTTGGAGGAAGGTTTAAACTTAGAATTTTTCATTTTTTTAAAGGGGGTTGGGCTTCATTTTATCAATCATAATTTTCTAACTCCTGTCCAGTTAGTTTCTGAAAACAAACGTAAGAAATGTTATTTCGAAATTTAACTTTACTTGCTGAAAATTGTTACGTTTAAGCTTGTTTTGACTTAAATCTTTGATATGTTCTGGTATTACATAAATATTATTTACCAAGTTGTTTTCTAAAGTACAGAAAAGTCAGCTTCATTTATTCTGTCCATTTGGATTAAAGTGTACATGAATGTACAGAGCTGGAAATGTAAAGAAATCTAGCTATGGTGGCTCCTCTTCTAAGTCACTAGTGGATAAAAGCTTAATGTTTGAGAATCAAGGGCTAAAGCATTTTGGAAATACACTTTGATAATTGGGACTTCCTATATTAAAATGTGAATATAGTTAAACCAAAGCTTTTTCTTTTTATTTATAGAGCAGTATGTTGAAGCAATAGTCAAAATATGTAGCCTGGGATTGGCAACTCTTTGAAATGGGTGTGCCAAAGTTCCATTATAGTATGTGTCATAGTGACAACTGGCCAGTGTTCTGTCTTTGGTATGTGTTACTGACCCCTTCTTAGTAGTCTATTAGCATATTAAGAGTTCATTTAAGAACTTTAGCTGATTTTCAGTGTTCTTAGCAGCTTTTAAAAATCACATATTTTATTAAAAATCAAATTTAATTTTTTTAAACCATTCTCATTTTGCCTCGTTTGGGTAGGTAGATAGCCTATGATTTTAAATAATTAAAAAATATTTAAACATTTCAAATTTTCCTAGTTGAGGTATACAGGCAAAACTTTAGTGAAGTCCTTTCCCTGCCTCTGGTCTCTCAGATCCTTTCTAGGGTCTTATTTGTGTCTCACAAGTAAGAGATGAGTGAGCAGTTTTTTTAAAAAAAGTATAGCTGGTTTACAGTGTTACAGGAAACTGTCTTCAAATCGTAAAGTAGAGCTAAACAGGTGCTGTGAGACAGTTTATCCCAGGCAGTTATAAGTCACATGATTAGCAAGTATTTTCTCTCAGTCTGTGCCTTGTCTTGTTATTTTCTTAATGGTACCTTTTGAGATGCAAGGGTTTTGAACTTTGATAGAGTCTAGTTTATCTTTTTCTTTTCTTTTAAGAGTCCTGCTTTTGGCTATGGTGAGCGCTGTGAATTGTGTAAGACTGTTGAGTCACAGACCTGTACCTCTGAAACAAATAATACATTACATGTTAAAAAAAAGAAGAACATAGCAGGAAGGGAAAAATGAAGGGGGGGGACCTGGAGGGAGGAGGAGATGAACCATGAGAGACTACGGACTCTGAGAAACAAACTGAGGGTTCTAGAGGGGAGGGGGGGGGATGGGTTAGCCTGGTGATGGGTATTAAAAAGGGCACGTATTGAATGGAGCACTGGGTGTTATACGCAAACGGTGAATCATGGAACACTACATCGAAAACTAATGATGTAATTTATGGTGATTAACATAACACAATAAAATAAAATTAAAAAAAAAAAAGAGGGCGCCTGGGTGGCTCAGTTGGTTAAGCGACTGCCTTCGGCTCAGGTCATGATCCTGGAGTCCCGGGATCGAGTCCCGCATCGGGCTCCCTGCTCAGCGGGGAGCCTGCTTCTCCCTCTGACCCTCCCCCCTCTCATGTGCTCTCTCATTCTCTCTCTCTCAAATAAATAAATAAAATCTTTAAAAAAAAAAAAAAAATCCTGCTTTTGGTGCTGTGTCCGTGAAGTCTTAGTCCAACCCAGGGCCGTGAGATTTATGCCTGTGTTTTCTTCTAAATGTTTTATATTTTATCGTTTTAGTTCTTTTGTTTGGGTCTGTGATCCATTTTTTTTTTAAAGATTTTATTTATTTATTTGAGAGAGAGAATGAGAGAGAGCACATGAGAGGGGGGAGGGTCAGAGGGAGAAGCAGACTCCCTGCCGAGCAGGGAGCCTGATGTGGGACTCGATCCCGGGACTCCAGGATCATGACCTGAGCCGAAGGCAGTCGCTTAACCAACTGAGCCACCCAGCCGCCCTGTGATCCATTTTTAATTAACTTTTTTTTTTTTAAAGATTTTATTTACTTAGAGCATGTGAGCAGTGGGAGGGGCAGAGGGAGAGAGAATCCCAAGCAGACTCCCTGCCGAGCGCAGAGCCTGTCACAGGGCTCAATCCCATTACCTCAAGATCATGACTCTAGCCGAAACCAAGAGTCGGACACTTAACTCACTGAGCCACCTAGGCACCCCTAATTAACTTTTATGTATAGCATGAGGTAAATTTCTTAAGTTGATCTTTTTGTATGTAGATAGCCAGTTTCTCAGTGCCATCTGTCGAAAAGACTGTCCTTTTACCCCTTTGAATTGCCTTGGTATCTTTGTTGATAATCAGTTGACCCTGGATATATGGGTTTATTTCTGGACTTTCTTTTCTGTTTTATTGGTCTGCATGTCTATCCTTCTGCCAGTACCACATGTCTTGATTACTGTAGCTTGTTATGCCATATTTTAATAGTGCAAATAGCATTCTTTTCTTGTAAAAGTATATGCTCATTTATTTTAAAAAATGAAACAAAAAAGTGAAAGAGGAAAGCAAAAATCACCATCTAAGTAGTCAGTGTTCTGGTGAACATCTCTCCAGATATCTCCGCACATACATGCATGTTGTATGAATGCACACACATCCTCCACAGTTATACATAAAGACACGTCAGTATTTGCCCCACGCTCATTGTTCTTGTGTACTTTTTGAGTGAATACATTTATTGTCAACTTTAAGAGAGAACTGATTATTTTTCTTTCTTCAGGCACTTCTGTAATTCTGTGAGTTTTTACTGCCATACGCTTCTGAGAAGAGCAAAGATTATTTGGGCTAAGAACTGAGTGCTTTTTTTCTTGGTTAGCATGTTAATTGGAATTATTTCTCACTTCATCTGCTGAAAGATGACTTTAAAACAAATTTTTTAATGTGTGCTCTGTGAATGGATGGCAGATTATGTGTGGAACATTGACAAAATCAATCCCTAAATCCAGTTTTAAACATTTAAAGTTTCCATAAATCTGCTCTTCAGCATTAGCTTAACTTTTTGGCAGTTGTGATCACGAGTGTGAAACCAGTAAATACTGTATGTGTGGTGATAGAGTTTTATTTGCAGTCATATGAGGACTGATCCCCGCTGCAAGTTTGTTTTTGCCACGTTAATATGCTCTGGTGCATTTCGTGGATTCAGCCTGTCTGTAATCCTGGTAGAGCTCCATCCTGTGATACTTTCAGTAATCACTGTGGAACTCTGACCAAACCCTGAAACACTTTCTCATCTTGAGTGTAGGTCAGATCCCATGGTCGGAAACTCCCTTGACATTCACATGCTTCTTGTAGTATGATTTTTATAGGATGAATACAGGGCTTAAAGTTACATTTAGAGATGTAATATGTATAGGAGACCATAGAGAATTTAAAAGATTGAAGTTTAATCTCTGACAGTGGGGAGCCATTAAAGGTTTTGAGTTTGGGGAGTGACAGTGTGACAAGTTTCAGAAAGCCACCTTTACATTGGCGTAATGGAAGTTTGGTGTTTGAAAAAGGCATGCTGAAATTCTATGGGAAACTGGATTGCTCGATGAAATTATATAAATGAGGTGTTTTTGTACAAGATTTTAAAAAGAAAACTTAAAATAAGAAATTTTCAGATGAAAAATAGACTGTTTATAGAAAGGAAAACAGCATGCTAAAGTGTTAACTGTGGCTAACTATGTGGTGGGATTATGGATTTTTCTTTCTACTTTTTGTGGAAAATTTAGTAAAGTGCTAAATATATCATGTAATAAGATGTTAAAATGGAACTCTTTTATTCTGAGTTTGGCCCTAAGTTGAGAGGTATACATTTCTAAAGAGAGTTATAAGCATACCATGCAGGCATTGCAAAATAAAGAGCCAGAAAATGGATTTGTGACCTCTAAATACCTACCCCATCTGTTGGTATAAAGAATCAGGGAGCTGGAAATTAGAATAGTTTTTGAACTGAGTTGTTGGAAATTGGAAAAGTGTTTTTAAACCAAGTTGTTAGTGTGCTAGGAGTTTCTTCTAACCTCCCCCCTCCCTTTTTGGTGTGCTCCCCCTCAAGTACAGGAGATTTCTGGTAATGATTTGAGAGCTGAATATGTAACTTGTGTAGTTTAGGGGACACAGTGGGTTGATGTCTGTCTCACTGTGCCTGAGTGAAGGAGAAGCTATCCGCTGTGACAGTGCAGCAAAGCAAGGTTACTGTGGGTGGACTGCCCATCCTCCCTGAGTTCTGAATGGGTACATGTGTCCCACAGACTGGATGAGGGCCACTAGTGAGAGGAAGCTCATAGGATCAGGGTGGTATGAGGCAGAGGGGGAGGAAGAAATGGCTGGATTCCCACAGGAGATGCATTATCTTGCATCAAGAAATTGTGGTGAGAGATCCCCAGTGCTGGAATGGGTGAGAGCGTCCAAGGAACTCCAGAAAGCATTCCTTGACAGGTCAGTTTTAAAAACTTCTTGAGCTGAGAGTGCTCCTGCCCTCTAATGACACTTAACTGCTACACCCAGGGTTCGTAAGGTGGGAAGGGAGAGCAGGTAAAGCACGGTGCTCTTGTCATGCCTAGGGCACGCGGGCTGCAGGCAGAACTGGGACATGGGGAGAAGCTGTAGTCCTGGATGACAAATTTTGACAATTATACTAAACTGGGTCTATCACTTTCTAAATTCTGACAGTTTTTATAACTTGAAAATGACCAAAGTCATAGGCTTGCCTAAATAAAAGTTCAGGGACATTAAACTGTCAACACAGAATAACTTTAAAGGACAGTGGTAGATAAAACACTGCTTTATGGTTACATCCCACAGGTTTTGCTTGTTCAGGGTAATGGTTACAATTGTTTTTCTAATAAGAAAACTATCAATGAAAACGAATTTTTACAAGAAGAATGTGCTCATTGAGGCATTTTGTTATGGATAAAATGTCATCATCTTTGGGACCAGTCAGATCTGTGCTTAAGTCAGATCAGCCCTTATTAACACTGACATGAGATAAGTAAACCAATTTCTGAGGTTCATTTTCCTCATTTACTTTTTATGGAAAGGGTAACATCATCTGTTTGGCAGTGTTATATGAAAAAAATACAGTCTATAGCAAAATGCGTGGTACACAGTAGGTATTCACAAATATTAATAACTCTCTTCCCTCCTTATAGCAAATGCTTCCTAAGGTTTTAAATATGTTCTTACTCTCCTTAATGTGTGCTTTGCTTCTTCTAAATATATTCCTTAAAAAATACCAGATGGATTAGGGGACTGAGTATGACTACAGGATACTACCCAGAATGTAAGAAATGCTGGTTTTTAGTATAGCTAAAAATTCCACTTTTGATTTGAAATGTGAAATATTCTCAGAAAGAATGAAAAGTAATTTCACTTACGTGTTTTTTTAGTGAGGAAACATATGAACTAGGGGTCTAAAGAAAAGGTAGGTCCAGGTGGAGAATCTTTTCATTACTGTTCTTGAAGCAGTTTAGAATATATAAAGCAAAAAGGAAGGCATCTTATTACAGAGAAAACCGTTTGTAAAAATCAGTATCATTTTAGTGCCCTTTTTTCCTCAAAATGTGTTTCATTGTTCTTTTTCTGGGAAGTTAAGTTATATATTAGACTAATATATTTTAAAGTGATCTTAGTATTTTGTCTTCTTTCTGAATGTTCTCTTATACTTTTTTAATGTTCATATTTTATACTTTGAAGCTTAAAATTTTAATAATATAGGTACCTCTTAAAAGTCTCAAAAAACTGATTTATGTAATCTTTAATTTCAGAGTATCTTTATTGTTTATACTTTGAACCCCAAGTTACATTTATAACATAGTTTTGCTTATTTGTAGGAATGGCTTTAAATTTGGGAGGGAGTTATAGTTAGCTTTCTGTGTGCCTCCAGAATATTCTTCATAATTCATTCAAGGGTCTTCAGTTAAAAGTTGGAGAAACTTACAAGGTAATTTGAATGGAAAGGGAATTTATTGGCATGATGGCAGGTAGCTCACAGAATTGGTGGTGGAGAGATTAGAAACTCAGGTTCAGAAAGTGAGCAGTAACCACAGGAGGGCAAGAAGCAGATTATGTTACAATAACAGTCTGGTTAGGACACTGTGACACTGGTCTTGTTGCTATCCCTGTGAACGATTCTCAAGTATCCTGGGTCTTTGGACCATTCTCACAAGATAGAAAGTCATGGGAGTAGAGGGGCATTATTTGTGGGCTGACCTTCCCTGACCTCCACACTTGCGCTCCATTGACCCTCCAGATCTTCATTTGGAGGCCTTGGCCTGGCAAATTTAACATGGCCAGAACAGTTCCTAGTTTGGAGAAGTTTTAATTTGTTGATTTGCTCTCTCTTCTTGTGTTTATGCTGTTTCGAGAATAAAACATTCAAATACACTGTTTGAGCATGTAGCACAAAATAGTATGTATGCATGTTCACACTGATTTCAGGAAATGACAGTCCGTTCTTATTACATAGAAGGCAACCTGATGCAATATATATACACAAATATGCCAAAATCTGCAAATACTGAATGTTTTCCACTTGATTATCTCTGCACAACCTCTAAAAGTTAGGAGAAACAGTTCCACTAAAGGATTACCAGCCCTTGGGGTGCCTGTGTGGCTCAGTCGGTAAAGCGTCTGCCTTCGGCTCAGGTCATGATCCCAGGGTCCTGGGATCGAGCCCCGAGTTGGGCTGCTTCTCCCTCTCCCTCTGCTGCTCCCTCTGCTTGTGCTGTGTGTGTGTGTGTGTGTGTGTGTCAAATAGATAAATAAAATCTTTTTTTAAAAAAAGGATTACCAGCTCTTTTGAGAAATAAAGTTAACCTATATGATGTGATGCTTTTGTAGTTGTGTGTTATTGATGTTTTTATCTGTTAAACCCATTTGGTAACCTGTGGCTACTAGTGGACATTTCATTCTTAGGAGAGCCTGTAAGACATGTAAGGTTGTTTCTAAAAAGAGAAGAGCGCTCCCCTCCACCCCATACCCACCCCCCTTCATTCCAGGAACTGTAGCATGTTGAACTATTTGTTTTAAAGATAGAGCTTTAACACATACATAGATAATCTTTGATCATTAAAGAGTTAAAATAGTACATGTCCTTTTTTGAAAATGTTTTCCTGTCATCTGGTTTGTAAATTCAGACTTGAGTAGTCAAAATCTGGAATTATCTAAACTTCAATAAGTAGAAATAAAATAAGAGCAGACAGATTAAGGTTCAGACATGCATGGTAGATGGAATAGTAGTTAAAAAATTGGGTGTGTGTGTGTTTGTGTTTAGTCACACTGAAAAATCTTACCCATTGTTTGTGAAGTTCTTGATATTGCCTCAGTTTTGGTTTAGCAAGGCCTTTTTCTTAAGGACTTTAGTGTTAATCTATTATGAACCCCTTGTTAATAATCAGTGCTTAAAATGTCTCTTTTAGGAGAAGAGAATATTCCCCTTTTCCAGGTTAGTGGATATGCTCATATTTATCCTAAAAAAAAGTTTACTTAATTTAAAGCTTACTGAATTTAAAAAATGTCTTTGAAAGTTGTTAGTGATGGTGGTATTTTTTTTTTATTATGTTCTGTTAATCATCATACATCGTTAGTTTTTGATGTAGTGTTCCATGATTCAGTGTTTGCGTATAACACCCAGTGCTCCATTCAATGCGTGCCCTCTTTAATACCCATCACCAGGCTAACCCATCCCTCCACCCCCCTCCCCTCTAGAAGCCTCAGTTTGTTTCTCAGAGTCCATAGTCTCTAATGGTTTGTCTCCTCCTCCCTCCAGTTCCCCCCATTCATTTTTCCCTTCCTGCTATGTTCTTTTTTTTTTTTTTTTTTTAAACATGTAATGTATTATTTGTTTCAGAGGTACAGGTCTGTGATTCAACAGTCTTACACAATTCACAGTGCTCACCATAGCACATACCCTCCCCAATGTCTATCACCCAGCCAGTCAACAAAACCAAAAGACAACTGACAGAATGGGAGAAGATACTTGCAAATGACATATCAGATAAAGGGCTAGTATCCAAAATCTATAAAGAACTTATCAAACTCAACACCCAAAGAACAAATGATCCAATCAAGAAATGGGCAGAAGACCTGAACAGACATTTTTCCAAAGAAGACATCCAGATGGCCAACAGACACATGAAAAAGTGCTCAACATCGCTTTGCATCAGGGAAATCCAAATCAAAACCTCAATGAGATACCACCTCACACCAGTCAGAATGGCTAAAATTAACAAGTCAGGAAAGGACAGATGTTGGCGGGGATGAGGAGAAAGGGGAACCCTCCTACATTGTTGGTGGGAATGCAAGCTGGTGCAGCCACTCTGGAAAACAGTATTGAGGTTCCTCAAAAAGTTGAAGATGGTGGTACTTTTTTAAACATACCAGGCAGACTCAAACATCGTTGCTTTCTCTGAGACTGTCCTCTAGGTATAGCTCAGTTATTCCCCTGTTTTCCCATTGCAGTTAATCCAAAGAACTCAAGTTCTGCAGTATTTTACCTATTGCATTGTGGTATTTATATATTTGTTTGTTTATTGAGAGAGAGCACGCATGCACATGGCGGGGAGGGGTGGGCAAAGGGAGAGAGAATCTTAAGCGGGGCTCCATCTCACCATGCATGAGATCATGACCTGGCCAAAATCAAGAGGTGGAGGTTTAACTGACTGAGCCACCCAGGTGCCCCATTGTAATAATTTTTTACATGTCTTCTTAATAGACTAGGAGCTTCTGGAGGGTAGGTCTTGTTGTACTCAGCATTTCACACTCTGCATTGCATAACACGTCTGGCTTGTTGGAGGTCTTCTGATCTTTATAGAATTGCCATAAGGAAGCAGTTCACATTTAAGATTGTGGCAGAGCATTTTAAATAGTCTTTTAAAAATCTATTACTTGATTGCTACCAAGACAGCTGTGCAGTAATATCACATATCAGATGTACAATATCTCCCCAAATATACTAGATCTCCAGAGATCAGTTATCTGCATTTGTTGCCATTATTTTGTCAGCCTGGAAAAATCATTATCTATAAAACCATGGTGGACACATTAGTGTATTTTATTTAAAGTCTGTATCACTTTAATTTTTAATAGGAAAATCGCACATTTTTTCTAAATTTTTGTCAGTTATTTGCTACCTGTATATCGATCATTCCTTATCACTCATTTTTCCCAAACAAATCCTGTTAGCAGGGTGGCCAGTCTTAATGGGGCCGTAACTCTAAACTAGTTGTATTTATGCCAGGCTGCTTACATATTTTATCATGTTGTTTGCTAAATCACTCATCCACTCATTCCACATATGCACACTGGAGACTACAGTGTTTCAAGTATTGTGCTTAGTTCAAGGGCTATAATAACAATGAACAGGCTGTGATAACTGCTTTCAGTCCTGGGAAAGAGCCAGACATTTTGATGAGTGAAATGATGTGTTATGGGGCCCATTTGAAGATAGTTAACCCATACTTGGGATATATTCTTCTTTCACACTGTCCTGTTCTCCAAATTTCTATTATAATTGTAGTCCGTAATGATAGTATAGTGTGGACAGAATTATTATGGACTTGTTACTTTTTGTATGTTCAAGTATTATTTCCATAGGATGTCATTAACCTCTTTAGGGATAAAGATTGTCTTATTACTTTGTATCATAAGCACTACTGGAGATATAAACATTTTTAATAATGCTTGTGGAATTGACAAACAGAGACTCTAATATTCTGATGTTGGGCCCTTAGAAGTACAAGGACGATAGTAACAGCACCTGTGCAGAGGGAGTAAGGTTGGCCTGATGGGATGGGTAAGACCTGGGAAAAGAGCCAGACAGTGTAATTGGTACCTCTCATTCTCTGAGTCTCTCAATCTTAGGGGGGAGTAGGTATTATCTTCCTTTCTACAGATGGAGAAATTGAAGCTTTGAGAGACTTAATATTCTTGCTTAGAGTTTAAACACCGATGGACTCTTTCTGTCAAAATACATTATGTGTGGATGCATATTTTTGCTAGGAAGGTGATTAAATATTTGTTTTGGTCATAGAACTCCCTGGAATTAGGAGAGCCGTGTATGACAACCCAGGCACAGAGCTGCTCTGAAGGTCCATAATGCTGCTCCTGCTTGACATCATGCTGCAGTATCCTGAACTGAACACTACACTGGCTTATGTTATTTGTGAACAACCCAAATTGCCTTTAAACCAGCCAGATTTTGCAAATTACTTCTCTAATTTTTAATGATACATTAAGAATTAAGAAATTTTGGGGCGCCTGGGTGGCTCAGTTGTTAAGTGTCTGCCTTCGGCTCAGGTCATGATCCCAGAGTCCTGGGATCGAGCCCCGCATCGGGCTCCCTGCTCCGCGGGAAGCCCGCTTCTCCCTCTCCCACTCCCCCTGCTTGTGTTCCCTCTCTCGCTGTGTCTCTCTCTGTCAAGTAAATAAATAAAATCTTTAAAAAAAAAAAAAAGAATTTTAAGAGTGGGATGTATTTGATTTTATTAGTGGTTCTTAGTTTTTTTGTGCATATGTTGGTTTTTCATTCTAGTATTGGAATAGGCTTTTAAAAAAAATTGCATAGTTGACTCAAGATACAACCATCTGTCTTTTGAAATTTGTGGTATGCAATTCAGACACAGAATGAGAACATGTTGGGGCACCTGGATGGCTCAGTTGGTTAAGCATCCGACTCCTCATTTCAGCTCAGGTCATGATCTCAGAGTCATGAGATCCATCCGAGACCAGTGGGGCTCCGCACTCAGCGGGGAGTATGCTTAAGATTTTCTCTCTCCCTTTCCCACACTCCCTGCTTGTGCGTGCACTGTCTATTTAAAAAAAAAAAAAAAAAAGAATGAGAATATGTTGCACTTAAAACATGTAAGAGCATTATCTCTGTCTTAGCACTTTAGGTTATTGCTACTGAACACTTGTTTACGTATTTCCCCAATAGAAAAAAAATGTCTGTGGCAAATTAAGATGTGAAAACTTAGCTTTGGGACTTGGTATTTCCCAACCTTGAACTTGTCTGTGTTTTTGTTACTATTAGGTGTAATTCAGAGGTATTCTGCAAAGTGTCACAATTGTAGAAAAGGACCTGAGTGGATGGACATTGTATTCTTTGCTTCCAAAAGACAGTTTTCCTTTTGTTTATGTAGGTTAGATATATTGATATTTGCATATATTTTTACATAGGTTGCATGTAATTAAAAGTGAGCAGTCGCCTGCTTTCTTTTTCTTTGTTGTATAACTTATATTTTGGAGTGAACATTATTTTTATGCCTTGGCCACATTGTCATAATTCTAAGTTTGGATTTGCTTCCAAAGTTTTATCCGTTGTATTCTCAATGTCTTGAAATATATCCAAGAATTCCTGTTCTCCTTAATCACTGTGCCCAGTGTGGGGCTCTGACTCACAACCCCGAAATCAAGAGTCACATGTTCCACTAACTGAGCCAGTCAGGCGCCACCCCCCAAAATTACTTTAATATGATTTTTTTTTTTTTTTGCTGGTGTTACTTCCTCTGGGACATCTTCGTCCTTTCATCCTTTTCATCATAACCACTTCATTTATGGTGCTGAAATTCACCCTCCCAGAGTTCCTCTGACTGGCATGCTTAGTTTCTCTGATGGCAGCAGTGTCACATTCGTGCAGTTAACCCTTTCTTCCGTGACTTCATTTATGTTCTCTTAGAGTTTGACGCTCAGGGTTACCACTTCCGGTTTTTTGCTGCATTTTTATCTTTGTTGGCAAATTCCCTCATTTGGTTATCCATTTTTCTAAAATGTCATGCAGGTTTGTCACCAGGAGACAAGGGGATAACACAGCAACACACTTCGCAGTCTGTGCATGACCTAACAGATGTTCAGTGAACAATCACTGATAGACTTGAAAGAAATGATGTGGTTGGTCACTAATAATGATGTAAAAGATGGGAGGAAATGATAAAACTATTAAGCATTCTGTATTTACAGTATTTTCATCTTTAATTACATTTTAAAGAGACTAGACATTTTAGAAAAAGTATACGGGTATGGTTTATATATAGTAATGATGATGATCATTGAAACAGCATTACATTTACAGAGTATTTATTGTGTGTCAGGGACTGTTTTAAGTGCTACACATACAGTAGTAATCATGGTGTAAGAAGACATAAAAGCCTGAGATTTGTATTCACGTGTTTGAGTTCTAGTGTGTCTCAGACATGGATATTCTTACATGTACTGTGCTTGATTGAGATGGAATGTCAAAATAGATAGCTATATATTCTTCTTCTTTTTTTTTTTTTTAAAGATTTTATTTATTTATTTGACAGAGAGAGACACAGCAAGAGAGGGAACACAAGCAGGGGGACTGGGAGAGGGAGAAGGAGAAGCAGGCTTCCCTTCCCGCTGAGCAGGGAGCCCGATGTGGGCTCGATCCCAGGACCCTGGGACCATGACCTGAGCCGAAGGCAGATGCTTAACGACTGAGCCACCCAGGCGCCCCAGATAGCTATATATTCTTGTAATTTTAATGTTAATAAGAGAAGTAGTGATCTTGTTCAATAAAACTGGCATTTCTGTTAATCTTCACAGTCTTTGAGGTTATTTTTGCTTTTTACAGATAAGGAAAACTGATGCTTAGATAACTTAAATAAATGGAAATCTCATATTACAAATAAAACAACTGCTCAAAGAACCTAATAATTAAATGAGTGAAAACTCAACCCAGGTTTATCTTATTTCAGAATCAGTGCTCTAAACCACTTTGCTTATATTATATTTATTTCCTTTTTATTATTAGGGAATATAAAGGTTTTTATATATGTTTACTGTTTTCTTGCTCTTATGAATTATCATGTTTCCTCTCTTGATGTGATTTTTAATACATTTACTACATTATGCAAAAATTAAACATTAAAATATTTTGGATTTCCTTTATTTTTAAATTTTATATGATTTGACTCCATCTTTCCATTTTAAATTTCTTACCATGCTTCAAATTACTCCTCTAAAAATAAGTAGGGTATAATTTTTGAGATTTTTTTTTTTTTTTTTTGAGATTTAGTTTTAAGAAACTACATTGTAATCCACCTAGAATGTATAGGGTGAGAAGGTTGTATCTCAGTTTTTCATAGGATTAAAGTTTTCTTCATTGCCCTCTATAGTGATTACTTTATACATTCCTCATCTGGAATATTCTTTTTGAGCCTTCTACCTCCTTTTCCTGCTTGTCCAAATCCTATTCATTCTTCAAATCTATCTCAGCTCCCGGGGCTTCATAAAATCTTTCCAATACCCGATTTCCATGCTCTACCCCTAGCTGAGATATCTTCTTTTAATTGCCACAGGTCTATCTGTAGATTTTTCTCATGATACTTCATTTTTACCTTGAATGTTTTTTTTAAGATTTTATTTATTTGCGAGAGAGAGAATGAGAGACAGAGAGCATGAGAGGGAGGAGGGTCAGAGGGAGAAGCAGACTCCCTGCTGAGCAGGGAGCCCGATGTGGGACTCAATCCCGGGACTCCAGGATCATGACCTGAGCCGAAGGCAGTCGCTTAACCAACTGAGCCACCCAGGCGCCCTACCTTGAATGTTTTAATTGCTACAGGAAGAGTAGATGCTTCTAGAGAGTGCAGTCAATCTTTTTCATCCTAGCATCTCCTCAGGTATTTATTTTGGTACTATATACATAATAGACTTTCCAGTAAATACTTGGTGTGAGGTTTTTTGTTTTTTTTTTTTTCTATTACTGGACCATTGTGATTTCTCTGGTCTCTTCCCCTGGCTCTGTATATCTGTATGAATTCCACTCAGTTTTAATTATTAATATTTAGGACTGGTTCTTTTCTTCTGTTTTTAAAAAGATTTTTTATAGACGTGCCTGTTTATTTTTTTCTCAAATGGATATAGAATAACCTTTTCAAGTTCTTAAAGCTTACTAAGGGGGCATCTGGGTGGCTCAGTCAGTTAAGCAGCTGCTTTCAGCTCGGGTTGTGATCCCAGGGTCCTGGGATGGAGCCCCACATCTTGTCTAGGCTCCCCGCGCAGCGGGAAGCCTGCTTCTCCCTCACTCTTGCCCCTCCCCACAGCTCTTGCATGCACGCTCCCTCTCTCAAGTAAATAAAATCTTTTTTAAAAAATAAACATAACTTAGATATTTGCTGGAGTTATATAATAATGCAGTTTCATAATATTGTCTGATCTGGGAACGCGGTCAGTAGGCCCTTTAATTCAAGTGCTCTTTTGGTTTCTCCGATGGCTTTAAGATTGCTTTGTGTATGTCAAGGGGAGCTTAAACAAATGGAATTGAATTTGATTTTATCATATACCCAAATGAAGGAGGAATGCAGTGTAGGTTGCATAACCAGTTAGATTTATGTGTCATCATATTAAATGCTGCAAAGCTATAAATGTGGTTGACAGAATGCTCTGAAGTCACAGCTTTTATGTTTTATGTTTTGCTGGAGGCAAATCTTTAGGTTTGCGGATTTTAGATGCCTGGATTATCTAATTTACGTCCTATCTAATATTCACTACTTTTGAGCTGACATTTGATTTCTCAGGGTAAAATCAATTACAAGTGTTTTCTTATTTCTTGATCTCTTAAGGATCAGGCAAAATGAATAGAAGTTTTCCCTGTGGATTTATGCAAGTGGCACCGGTTTTACTCCTCTGGTTAATGAGAGTGGCCAGCCAGGCCACTTGTTTTGTTTATTTCTGGGTGGCTTTGGTCTGCCTTAGGGAAGAAAGTTTGTTTTTGGCAGAAAAAGCAAAAATGTGTTTATTCATTCCATTTGTAGTAACATTGATCCAAGAGGAGCTTTTGAGGAAAACCAGAATGGTTAGGCTTTGAACATAAATAGCTCCCATTCATCTCCTACCTGATAGAAAAAAAGCAAAGATTAGGATTAATAATATATAAATTAAATCATAGAGCAAGAGTTGCAAACTGACATTTCATCAAACAAAAATTAACCCTCAGACTGTTTCTTTTGGCCTACTGATTATTTCTAAAGCTTAATTAGTTGATAACATCTAAAAATTGTTTTACCTGAATATCCAGCCCTGGATCCACCTGCGTTTTTAACATGGCATGTTAATAGCCATGGCACCCCTTAGATTAAGCATAGACATTTGTTTGCTCTAGTTAGCCCTTCTAATGCGGTTCCACCCAACCCAGATGCATTTAACTTTGCAGCCCCTGGAGGCTGTTGGATTAAGAAGTAATAGTAGACCTAAGACTGCTAATGCAGCTGAACCCTCCACTTTGAGTTAACAGAAGATAGAATGGTAAGTGTGAAGACTTTAGGTAGAGAGAGCTGTAGTGGAATTTGGGATGTGTTAGAAGGTAGTTGCAGAGGAATCCAAGGTTTTTACCTGAGCAACTGGAAGAATAGAGATGCCATCAACTGAGTTAAGGGAGACTAGGTAGATAGGTTTGGAGAGGGAAGATGAGTAGTTTAGTTTTGACATGTTAAGTTTGAGGTATCTATTAAAACATCCAAGAGGAGATACTGAGTAGGCAGTTGCTAGGAGATGGAGACAAATGTCTAGACTGGGTAAGTAAATTTGAGATATGTAGTTGATACATAAAGCCATGAAATGAAATCACAAAGGGAGTGGAGGACCTAGGACTGTGTTCTGGGCACATCAGCATTTGGGGATCTGAGAGAAGTTCAGCAACAGAGATTAAGAAAGAGCATCCAGTGAGTTAGAATGAAAAGGAAGGGAGTATGGTGTCCCAAAGGACAAGTGTCCTGACCTGGTTTCATCCCAAAAGCAGAGCTTGAGAAAGGGATTTTTTAGGCAGATCATTTATTTGGGAACCTGTTAACAAGAAACAGAAGTTGGCGGGGCACCTGGGTGGCTCACACGGTTAAGCGTCTGCCTTCGGCTCAGGTCATGATCCTGGGGTCCTGGGATCAAGCCTCGCATCAGGCTCCCTGCTCAGTGGGGAGCCTGCTTCTCCCTCTCCCTCTCTCAATATTTCTCTCTCTCTCTCTCAATAAATCAATAAAATCTTAAGGAAAAAAAAAAAGAGAAGTTGGAGAACTGGAGCACATGAAACAGGGAGGAAGGAAAGTCAGTGCAAGGGTCTGTGATCGACCTGGTCACATCTCTGAGTACCTGGGGCTTGATCCTGAGGAAGTCCTCTGAGAAGACATGAAGTATATACCTCTGGATGGGAAGGAGGGGGTATTTATATACCAGATCCTGTTCCCCAGTGGTCAGGGGTTGCTCATAGGTTGTTGATGTTAATATCTTCACACTCCCAGGTCGGGGTTCGTATATTCCAGGATGGCTGAGGAGTTCCTGTAAGCATCTCTTAGAGCAAAGCCCGTGAGCAGAAAGTGAGCCCCAGTAGTGTAGCTAAGGGGAGGTGCCTCAGCTGGAGTGAAATTGTGAGGCAGCGTGTTAGAGGTATCCCATACAGCCTTGTATGTTCCATTAAGCACTTGCCATTTAGTCCATTCTACTGCAAAGTTTTCAAGATGGTGGCTGGCCACAACCACTACAGTAGACTTATAATAGCAGGGCTAGTGGAATAATGTTCATTTTTGCAGTCCTCTACCACTCATTCTAGATTTGCCTTACCTTCAGCCAGCACTTGAACAGGTCAAGGCATTGTCCTGGTTCAGTGACACAGACCTTCTCCAAGGGATCAGTGCCTGTAGTTGATTTATCATTGTTGGGTCGTAATTGTTGCAGCTGCTCATTTATAGTTATTATTGAGCATGGCAGCCCCAGTCGAATCCCCTAGGTTCTGGATAGATTTCCTCCTGTCCCCATTGTGTGGCAGCAGCTGTAAGTTGTTGTTAGGGTCACTTCACAGGACTCCACAATATGGTAACCCTTTCCTTAGCATGCTGGTCCAGTAAGGAGTCCAAGATAACCAGGTGATAGTTGCTTCAGAATACTTCTGTGTCTTCTGGCAGAAACCACTCTTCTCCTCCCCCACTATCAGAATTTCTAATCCAATGAACCTGAAGGTTGTCAATCCTATTTCCATGTGTTGGTTCCAGGACTTTTTCCTCCATCCCTCCCTCCTTTATCTGTCAGAGACACAGCACCACATTTCAGCCTTTAGAAGACAGTATAAGAGATCACTTACCATCTTGGAAGGCAGTGCCCCGTCCCCTCTAAATGTGACTAAGCACATAGAAATTGTATGTTTGCTAAGTCCAGGACTCTGGTCATAAACAATTAGGGAAAGAAATTTTTATGTAAAGGTGAGTAGTTACATTCGTCATTGTCCCCCCACTGTATGTCAGCTCAGCTAGTTTGCTGTAGTGGCTGTAGTTGCTTCTGTTGTAAAGTTAGAATAAAATCATTTTGAAGATTTAATTTTACCTAAAATGTTTTAGGATTTGCAAATACCATAGTAGTATTAGTAAACCAGTCCTACAGAGGACTTCGTGGTTCACTTGAGTTTTGCCAGATGTACCTCTGGCAAATAATAGGTTATTGTCATGGAATATAAGGATCTTAGTACCTTTAGCAAAACTGGTACTTTTAATACATTGAAAGGAAATGAACGTAAACTATGATAATAGTATAGAAGTGTATCTCTTTTGGTAATTTTAGGCCCCTGTTACAAGAATAAAGACGAGTTACAAATTTTCTTCCCTTGCTGTTCCTGCTGTATGATATGATGAGAACTATGTACTTCTCTTGATAGAGATTGTAGTCTTTGAGTGTCTTGAGGGTGGCAGTTAGGGTGTCTTATCTAAGCCTATTGGTATTTCCCAGGGCTTAACGTAATGGCTTACTCTTAGTAGGTTCTTTATAAATAGTTGTTGATTTAATTCAAGGAGGTATATGTCCGTTCATATACATACACACACAAGTGTGTATAGCATATGTATGTGATATGTGATGGCATTCATAAACTTTATTAAAGTCAGTTTTAATAAAATTAAACATGTTTTAAAGTATAATAATGTTTTAGACTTTCTTCCTTTTTTCTTTCTTTAAACAGATAGAAGGACAAGAACAGAATCACCAGCACTGGCTGAAGGTAAATATGTCTTTGGAGGAAATGATAATTCAGATAAAAATGAAAAGTTATGATTTAAAAAACTACATTGGCTCAATATAATTTAAGGAAGATGTTCTGTATATAATATTGAACTGCTAAAAATATCTTTAGGAAATATCCAATACTGTTTAGTTTCTTAGAATAGGAAGTAGTGGGGAAAATGTAAATTAATTAGAACTTTTTTTTTTTACAGCTTTCTTTCAGTAGGAGAGGTATGTGTTTTTCTTTGAATTCCTTTTTAAGTCATTTTAGTTATCACCAGTATAGTTAAACAGGAAAGGTCTAACCCATAATTCTAGTTGTTTAATATATATTTGCTAGAAAGGAAGACACTTTTACATGCTTTCTTCAATAAGAATTCTAGCTGTTACTGATTTTGGTCCTCTTGAAAAAGTCTTAGAAGAACACAATAGCCACCACAAAAGTTACTGATACAGGGGTCCTGAGTACGTAAACATTTATAATCCTGTAGTTGTTTTAATTATAACAAGTTAATGGGTATTTGAAAATGCAGTTTTTCTGTAGGTATATTTTGTGTTCTTCAAGTGAAAATGATCAGCTTAAAATCTCTTTCTGTGCTCTTCCTAGTTATAAAAAGAGATATTTACATTTCAAAACTTGCCTGTCATTTTACTAGAACTGATAAGACCGTTATCACGATGGTTTTGGGATTGTAATTACCTCACCTGCTCTGTGTATGTCAGTGCAGGAGTTCTCAACCTTTTTTTTGTGCCATGGACCTCTGGTAATCTGGTGAAGCCTGTGAATCCCTTCCCAGAATAATGATTCTAAAAATGATTCATGATTTTATGAAGTAAAACACATAAGATTAACAAGGAAATTAGTTATATTGAAATATAGCTAACAAATATTAAAAATATAAATTTTTGATAGAGTAATATATGCTTCTCACATTAGAGAATAAGCTTTAGCAACAATTCTGCTAAATACTGTAATTTTAAAGTGATAAGTTTGCAGTAACTGTAGTATAATATGAAAATACCTGTGATTTCTATTGATGATAAGTTCATAGGTGTTTCTGATACTACTGTGCTTTGTTGCCTATAATCTTGATTGAAGGAATTGCAAAACTTCACATAGAGGTTAGTGAAAAGGTTCCCATCCAAGTTCACAGGTCACTGAATTCTTTCTCTGGACCCCAGATTAAAAACTTCTGTTAATGAAAAGTCAGACCTTTCTTCCTCCATCATACTTGAATAAGTGTAGTTTCTTATGTTCTGTGTAACTAATCTTTAAAAAGTGGAGTTACACAGTCATTTCTTAAGAAATATCCCAATTTCGGTTTGCTGGTCAATAATCAGAGAAACCGGCATATTCTGTGGAAAAGTAGTCGGAAGATAAGTGGTAAGCCTTGGAGAGTGCCCACCTTCAGAGAATTCACATTCTATTTCAAGGAACATGAAATTAACATGTAAAAAATAAAATATCAGCTTGAGATGTTGAAAGCTTAATGAGAAAAATGTCATAATTTCCATAGGAAGGATGCAAATCGTAAGGTCTGAGGCTTGTGTTATGGAATCACAAAAAAAGGTCAAGACTTGTAAAAAGTCATCAAATGTTTTACAGTTAATTAAGTAGTATGAACTGTACAATGATGATGAGCCAACATAAGCTAGGAAGAGCCTAGAATGGTGTCACTAAATTTGACAAACGGTCATTCAGCACCTTGTCGCCAACTACCAATAAAGGGACTGGAAGATCTGTTGAAGCTTCGCTGATAGCAAAAACAACATTATTTTGAAGGGGACACGGTGGGGCGTCTGACTTTGGGGTATTTTTTGGTTGTGGCACTTGATTTGTTCTGTCAACGTGATCTGCCCTGATGCCATATTTTATTTTTTTATTTATTTTTTATTTTTATTTTTTTTAAAGTTTTTTTTTTTTTTTTTTTTTTTTTAATTCATGAGAGACAGAGCGAGTGAGAAAGGCAGAGGGAGAAGCAGGCCCCCAAGGAGCAGGGAGCCCGATGCGGGACTCGATCCCAGGACCCTGAGATCATGACCTGAGCCGAAGGCAGACGCTTAACCATCTGAGCCACCCAGGCGCCCCTGATGCCATATTTTAAAGATGTTCTCAAAGGCTTCACTGTCAGTCAGGGTCATTAGATTAAGCACCACTTTTAAAAAACTAATTTGCTGCTTTTGCCAAGTCCCCAAGTTTCTGTAGTTCTCAGTTTCTTCCTATAAAATTAGAGAACTGAGCTACATGATTTCAGGTCCTCTCATGAACCCTGTATTCTGGGCTGATTTTCTACCTTTTCTGAGACCCTTCACTTCCTTTCTCTTTCTCCCTACCAGCAACGTTTGAAATATGGTAAAAATACTCAAAGTTGTTAAGTGATTTGAACTTTGGTTTATATAAATATTGCCCTAGTAAAAGCTATACAGTACTTTAAAAGCTGTAATTATTAGATTAGTATACTTAGTTCAAAACGTTTTTATGATGTATACATTCTGCATTTTGCTCTACTGGAGTCTTTTTAGCCTTATAAGCAATACTGATTTTTAAATGTAGGAAGATTATTCAAGTACATATTTTTAAGATTATGTGATTACCAGGAAGAGGAAATTTATATTTTGTATTCTGTTCGATTATGATAAGTTTGGAGGAGTTGTATTTAAGAGAATGGTTTTAATTGAAGTTCAGGAACTGTAATGTCACTGTACTGAATCCCTTTAGCATGCTGGGCTCAAACAGAAAGACCTGACAAATGGTAGGGAAATATTTAAGGACATTTCTTAGTTAGCATCTGTCATCTTTTTCTAGTCAATGTTGTTTTTCTTAAAATTTTTTTTCTGTGAGAATTTTATTCCTAATTTAGAAATTCTAGTGCTAGTATTGAATTAATTCCTTTCAGGAAGACTTGAAAGTTTTAGTTTTCTTTACTCTTTTTGGCCGAATTATGTGTATTTTCATTTATGACTAAGAAGCAAATGGGGCAAAATGGCTAAGAGAACTGTTAGGAGCCATATTTGCCTGAGTGAGAATTCTGGCCTCATTGTTCACTAATTTGTTGACCTTGAGAAAGTTACTTAATCCTTTTGACCTTCAGGTTGTTCAGAAGTAAAATGAGGATTGTAGTGCTAGGCAACCTCCAAAATGGTGGAGGATTTTATAAGATAATACTGTGTATATATTACTTGGCATTGTGTGTGGCACACAGAAAGATCTCAGTCGCTCATTTTTACTTTCATTTAGTCCTCAAAGCGTTCAGGGACCTCTGCAAGGTGCTTGGGATACGAAAGTTAAGTTATAGTCACACTCAGGGCAAGATGGTTCTGTTGCCCTTAGTTCTTTCAGTCTGAAATGTTTAAGAAGGTCTTTATGATGAATATTCCTAAATATCCCTTTCTGAACTTCATTCTCTTTCAGAAGCTAAATCCTCATAATTACTAGACAGGAGATAGCTTGTCTGTAATTTTTTGCATATGTGAGTATATGTATATAGTCTAATGGGTAAATTTCTTTTGACCTCAGTTTAATATATTTTAAGATATTTCAATTATTTAATGGGTTGTCAGGTGGCATAGGGACTATTTAGTTCTCAGAGGCCAGTGAGAACTGAGACCAGTGAGGAGAAGTTAACAAATGGGCAAATATCAGCTTAGTATAAGTTTTGTGTGATTCTTTGTAGGATTCATGTTGGATTAATTGTGCATCATTTAATCATCAGCTGAAGTTCCTAAAAAAGTTTCTAAAAATTGACTGAAGTCTAAAATTTTTTATAAAGATTTTATTTATTTATTGGAGAGAGAGCACGATAAGGGGGTGGGGGCAGAGGGAGAAGGAGAAACAAACTCCCCAGTGATCAGGGAGCCCGACTCCGGGCTTGATCCCAGGACTCCGAGATCATGACCCGAGCCAAGGGCAGACACTCAACTGAGTGAGCCACCCAGGCGCCCCTGAAGTCTAAAATTTAAGTCATTTGAGAATAGAATGAGTCACCCCTGGGCATAGTCATGCAGAATGAAATATTTAAGCAGGGGCTAGTTGGCTGCTTCGCATGGATGTTGTAGAACAGATACATACAAAGGCTAGATGGTCAAGTTTGACTTCCATTTTAGCACATGTTGTATTTAGTCTGGGCTGCTATAAGAAAATATAGTAAACTAGGTGGCTTATAAATAGCAGAAATTTATTTCTCACAGTTCTGGAGGCTGGAAGTCCCAAGATCAACATGCCAGCATAGATGGGTTCTGGTGAGGCCCACTTCCCAGTTCATAACGCAGCTGTCTTCTCGCTGTGTCCTCACATGGTAGAAAGAGCAACTTAGCTTTCGGGGTCTCTTCTATAAGGGCATTAATTCCATTCATGAGGGCTCCACACTGATGACCTGATCACCTCTCAAAGGGTTTAATCACATTGGGTTTTAGGATTTCACGTGTGTATTTTGAGGGGACACAGACGTTCATGTTCTATCTTTTATACTTTTATGTAGACTAGAAACAGCTGATATATAAAATCGGCATGGTAGCAAAACCAGACAAGAATAGAGAAAAAAATTATGTCAGTCTTACTTATGAAATAATCTAAAGTAAAATATTAGACCAAATCTAGAAATACATATTTTTAAATGACTATATAGAGTTGATACCAGAAATGCAAGGATGGTTTAGCAGTAGGAAATGTAGTCATGTAATCTTATAATCTCATATTTATAGATTAAATGAAAAAATGATTGATATTATAAAGGTGGGAGTCCTGCCTCAGAATGGTATGTGTATTTGTGTGTGTGTGTTTGTGTGTATTTAATGCAAAATCAAGTCAAAATCCCATTAAGATTTTTGTAGAACTTGACAGTTACATGGGTGAACAAAGGACCAAGAATAGCTAAGGCACTTTTGCAGATGAATCATTACTTAAACAGTAAACATAGACCACAAAGAAAAGTGGATTACATGTGACAGATGGCACCATAGACAAAGTTAAGACTAGGATACTGCAATATTACAGATTAGGAGAAAATATTTGCCATGTGTATAAGCATCAAAAGACTGGCACCCAGAAGTCCTATCTAGAATTCCTAAAGCCCAGCTGTGGGGGATGGGAGAGTGATATATCAGCTGGAGTTGAGTTAGGAAAACATACCACCCTGGGTATTTCAAACAGGGAATTTAATATAGAGGATTGGTTATGAAGGTATTAGACTAGAAGAGCAAAGAGGAAGAGGAGACATAGAGTGGCAGAAAAAAAAAAAAAGGTGGGATGATGGCTCTGCTACCAGAGATAAGCTGCTCCCTGCACTAGACTGCAGCCCACGGCTGCACTTGCTTCTGCCTCTGACTGGGGCAGTGCATACTGGCCTCACCTCATCTGACTGCTCTTAGAGCAGCTACTGGTCTGTCCTGGCCAGAGATGGAAAGCTTCTCTCTCTCTCCCCTGCCTGCTCACCTTCCAGTGCCTCTTACTGACATAACCTAACAGCTGGCAAGGATGTCATTTACCGATTCTGGGCCCCTGCAGTACGGAGTACAGCGTATAGAAAGGTAGGTGTGGGAAAGATCGTAGAAAAATAAATGGCACAAGTTACAGAGGATATGAATATACGTTTTACAGATGGCCTATAAACATGGAGAGGCACATTTTTACTGATAATCAAGAAAATGTAAATTAAAGCATCAATGAGATATTTCACAATCTAAACATTTGAAGCTTGAGGTTTTGGAGGATGGGAGGAAGGAGATCTTTTACTAGTGGAACAGTACTGTGGAGAGTAGTTAGTTGGGCACAATGTAGTAGAGTTACAGTTGCCCTTTAATTTCTAGATTGCCATCCAGAGGAAACTCTTCTGCAGGGGCACAAGTATATGTAGTGTGTGAAAGGATATGTGTAAAGTATACTTTGTGTTTTGTTTTTTTTTTTAAGATTTTATTTATTGGAGGGAGAGAGCACAAGCCAAGGGGAGAGGCAGAGGGAGAAGCAGACTCCCTGCCAAGCAGGGAGCCCAATGTGGGGCTCGATCCCAGGGCCCTGGGATCATGACCTGAGCCAAAGGCAGACACTCAACCGACTGAGCCACCCAGGCATCCAGCATACTTTGTTAATAAAGAAAAATTGAAAAGGCATTGTCCCTCAATAGGTGAATAAGCAAATAAACTGGTTTCTTTGAACCATAAAATACTGTACTGAGTGAACATGGATAATTCTCAAAACACCAATAAGTGAGAAAAGTGAGTTCTAAAGGAATGTGGACAATAAATCATGCAAATTGAAAAGCAGAACAGTGCTGTGTTGTTTATGAATACAGACCTTCACAGTAAAAATTCTAAAATATGTTTGGAAAGGAAGTATACTTTTAAGATTACTTTAGGAGATGGAGGAGAGGAAAGTTAGTTGGCAAAGGTTGGGAGGTTAACTGCACAAAAACATAGGGAGGCCTCTGAAGCAACATACGGCAAAATGTCATTGCTTTGATCTGGTGGTAGAGTATGTGAATATATTTTTTTTATGTTTAAATTATTTTCTAATTTAAAGAAATAGACAGCAAGAAGTACTTAAGAATCAGCCCCTCTGGGAATCCTTTGGTTAGGTGTTCCTTTTTCTGTATGTTCATTGTGTTGTTTGTATGCTTCTGTATGAAGCATGCTGCACCATTTTGTCTCTTCCACTCGTCTGTGAACTCCTCGGTGCCAAATATTCAGTGTCTGTCACAGTAATCGGCAGACAGGAGCTAAGGAAAGGCGGTTTGATTTTAAACAGCAGCAACTATCACCAGGCACTGTAAACACCAGCTAGCTGTGGAAATACTCAAGGTTTTACGTATGTGAGGGTTTTTATTTAGTGGCTCATCCATGCATTGTTGCATGTGTATTGCAAAGTGTTCAGACACCTGAATTCCAATCCAGTCATTTTTGTTGGGCATCTTTGAATGAGTCATATGTGTTCTTTGAATATCAGTGACTTTACATTTAAATTTTGTTTTTAAGATTGAAAGAGTGGGGGGCAGGACAGAGGGAGAGGGAAAGATAATCTCAAGCAGATTCCCTATTGAGTGCAGAGCCAGACTCGGGGCCCTGTCTTATGGGGCGCCATCTCAAGGACCCTGAGATCATGACCCGAGCCGAAATCAAGAGTCAGACGCTTAACAGACTGAGCCACCCAGGCGCCCCTCTACATTTAATTTTTTTAAAAATTATTAATACATACAAAAGAATACCTTTATTTGTAAACGTGAAAGCCTAAAATCCCTCAATCCACCAGTAACTGAGGAACTGGAATGTTACCCACACCTTTGAAGTTGCCTGATCCTAGGGCCCTGTCTCTCTCCAGAGATAACCAGTATCTTAAATTTTGTGTTTATCATTCACTTGCATATTTATATATTTTACCATACATGTGTAGGTATAATTTTTTATGAATTTCAAAATAGTGGTACTTTTTTTTTTTTTAAGATTTTATTTATCTGAGAAAGAGAGAGTACGAGCTGGGGGGGGAGGGGCAGTGGGAGAGAGAGAAGCAGACTCTCCGCTGAGCAGGGAGCCTGATGCGGGGCCTGATCCCAGGACCCCAGGATCATGACCCGAGCCGAAGGCAGCCGCCTAACCAACTGAGCCACCCAGGTGCCCCTAAAATAGTGGTACGTTTTAAGAAAGTGAATTCACAGTACTATTTCTTGTTTAAAGATCGTATTTTTTCAAGAAAAACCTTCTTAATCCTTGTAAAATAGGTAATTGGGGGTTCAGTGTTTGTTTTTGTTTTTGTTTTTTTTTCAGATTCCCATCACCTTTCTGTACATTCTTAAACTACTTGCCTTGGAACTTTATATTAGCCCTTCTAATAACTTATGTCTTTACCTGATGTAAGGCATTATAGCAGGAAGCATGTCTTTGCTTTCTTGTTTTAAATTTGCAGCTTAGGCAGTAATTTGCATTGGTGGTTTAATTTTTAATAGCTGGAGGCATGGAGGAGTACTATTACTAGTAATCTCTGAATCAGATTCAAAGATGCCATGACAATCTGATGTGATAACTAATTTATGATGGTTCACTTCCATTTAAGGGGTAGTATTGGTCTCCTAATTTATTGTATTTATTGTACATGGCCAGGCATCCTAGTGAGTCTTTTATTTAAAATAGTGTAAATAAGGTTTTTCATTTTAACATACTATATCTAAGTGTATCCACTAGATGTCAGCATTAGGAGAGATGCAGTGTAACATATGTAGAGTCATGGCCAGAAGCAATATGAGAGATTCAGTCTAACAAGTACTGACTTGGGTAAAGTCACATATTTTGTGGGAGAATCAAGACTAGAAATCAAATCTCCCAATTTCCATTCTATTGTTTGTTTATGTTACATTTCTTTAAGACCGGTAACTGATCTCCATGTGATTACTAGGCTAATATATTGCTCTTGGCATCTGCTAGGGATTTATGGTGAGATTTTAATACTTCTGTGGTGGTGGTATGCCTAGGCACCCAGTAGTACCTGAATCCTGCTGCTTCTCCTCTACATTGTGCAAAGGAAGGAAGATCAAAGGATCACTTTATTAATAGTATCTGATGATGATAGATCAGATACTGTGGGTAATAAGGTTAAGGATTAAGCTACTCTCTGAAACTTCTTCTGTATCAGTTAGATTTCAACCAAGATAGCAGAAACCTTGCTAGGTATTTTTAAGAAGGGATTTAACATGTGGATTTATTTACACAAATGTTGGAAGCCTGAGCAAAAAAAGGATGCTGAATGTGCATGTTTTTACTCACAACACTGCTGACATTAATTCTGAACTATTTTCCAACACCTGTACCAAATGTGTGGGGCTTTTTTTCCCATACCAATCAATTCCCCAACTCTCCAGACACCAACTGGGTATCCTACAATTCATTTTGATGCTGACTCTAACTATGTAGAGTTGGTGCACAGACCTCACAGGTTAAGGGCTTAGTCCCACAAGACTCCCCTCCACTCCAGATGCCATTCACAGGTTCCAGGCCTCCTGTACTCCTGACCATCCAGCTGTGAAGGGGCGGGGCTTGTTCCCATGACTCCTTCCTCAGGTTTGATAATCTGCTGTAATGGCTCATAGAACTCAGAGAAACACGTACTTACACTGGTACCAGTTTATTATAAAGGATTTTATAAAGGGTACAAATGAACAGCCAGATGAAGAGGTACATAGAGTGAGGTCCGAAAATGTCCTGAGCATAGGGGCTTCTGTCCCCATGGAGTTGGGGTGTGTTTCCTTCCCAGCATGTGGTGGATGCATTTACCAATCTGGAATTTCCTCAGACTCCATCATTTAGGGGTTTTTATGGAGGTCCCATTATATAGGCATGACCGATTATAAATCATTGGCCATTGGTGATCAATCTCCAGTCCCTCTCCCCTCGCCAGAGGTCAGGAGGTAGGGCTGAAATCTAAGTGTGCCTTGGTCTTTCTGGCAACCAGCCCTCATCTTGAAGCTATCTAGGGGACTCATTAAAATATGCTCCTGTCACCCAGCAAATTCCAAAGGATTTAGGAGCTCTGGGTTAGGCATGGGGGTGGGGGTGGGATAAAGACCAAATACATACACTGTTCTATCACATGAGGTAACTAAAATATTAATGGTAACCACAGGAAGCAACTTTCACTTCTAGAGCTGGGGGGAAAGAAGGGAAAAGGTAGGTTAGGCAGAATTTAGGAGCTCGAAGGAAGAACTCTAGAAGACTGGAAGCTCAGACCTCTGGAGGGGCAGGCACTGCAGTGCTGCTTGGCATTCCCCAGGAGCTGGAGCCTAGAGCCATAGCAAACTTTTGTTTGTTTTCTCAGATTTTAGGGGCACGTGGGTGGCTCAGTTGCTTAAGTGACTGCCTTCAGCTCAGGTCATGATCTCAGGATCCTGGGATCGAGCCCCACATCGGGCTCCCTGCTCAGTGGGGAGCCTGCTTCTTTCTCTCCCTCTGCCCCTCCCCCTGCTTGTGCTCTTTTTCTCTCTCTCTCTGTAGAATAAATAAAATCTTTTTTTTCCCTAGAGATAGAGCATGTGCGAATGGGGGGGAGGAGCAGAGGGAGAGAGACAAGCAACCTTCTGTGCTGAACGCAGAGCCCAATGCAGGGCCCAGTCCCACGACCCCGAGATCATGACCTGAGCTGAAATTAAGAGTCCGGCACCCAATCGACTGAGCAACCCCAGGCGCCCCCAGATAGCTAGCTTTTGATGACAGGAAATGCTGACAGGACTTGAAAAACAGAGACCTTTTTTTTTTTTTTCTAAGTTTTATTTAAGTAATCTCTACACTCACCGTGGGGCTTGAACTTACAACCCTGAGATCAAGAGTCACATGCTCTTCCAACTGAGTCAGCCAGAAGCCCCCAAAGAGGGACCTTCTTTCTTCCCACCTTCCAATTTCCTTATAGTTGGTGGGGCCCAGTGAGAAGCCAGCTGACAAAGTAGTCTAGGAGATATACTCTTCAGCGTCTTAGTCCTAGCATTAAAAGGAGATTACAGAACGGTGGGCTTGGTGGTGAGCGTTAGTAGGTAAATAACTGTCACAGTCTACCTTTTTGACCACACAGTATTCATTTATCTTTTTTAAGTACAGTGCCACCATTTTCATGCTTCCTTTTAGAATTCTAGTACTTGGATAGTGCATGCTCAGATAGTCTTAGAATTTCAGACCAAATGCCATGGAACCAGGAATGGGGAGAGAGTTGAAGTCCTGGGAGCTTAGATTCTGATTAAACATGTTTACCACATAAAGATCAGAAAACAGGAGGGGCAAGAGGAAAAGGGAAATCTTGGTTATGCCATTTATTGAACAAATATCTGTTGCCCAGTCGTCGTCATTGTGCTAGAACAAAGATTCTGTTGAGCAGCTTCTCTTGTTGGGAAGGAAGGGGGAAGAAAGAATTGGAAGATGAAGGTACAAGAAGGTTAGGGTGTGATGTGCATGTGTACGGCAGTCAATGGGGCAGATAGTGCAGTGTCAGGATAATTATTATAGATGCTTTATTGGTAGGCCAGCTTGAGTTGGTTATTTCTCTCCATTATAAATGGCACTCAGCTAACCATTGGAGGTTTCCCACTTCGTGCACAAAGTTGGTATGTTTAGTACAATCAACCGCTATGTTTCTAAAGTAAGTTGTAGCCATGTCAGAAGCTAAGAAGGAATTGTGATTATACCTTTCCTTTAAATTATTGTGTACCTGATTCTTCAAATAAAAGAAATGCCACTGGATTTCACCTATTTACAGTTCTTAAATGAATTCAGTAGGTATTTATTGGATATTTACTTTGTACCACTTTGAAGAGTTACTTTGTGTGCTTGTATCAGAGGTGCATCAAATACATATTTGGCCAATTAAGTCAATATTCAGCTAAAGCCAAAGCCAAAAATCATCATAGAATACACTTCTGGGATATATTAATCAGAAACTTTATTGAAATGTAATTATTACAATGTTATTAATTTGAACAGTCAGATTTTAAAAGTTTGACCTACTGAAAATAGTTTCTTGTACTATTGTCAGCTGCTTGATGACTCCTGGAGTCACTCTGCTGTTTATTTGCAATCTTAAATCAGCATTTGCTTTCAAATGGTGATGATGTAGTTTCATAGAAGTAGTTCTATAAACAAGACTTTGTGCAGTGTTTGAAGGGGATGGTGCCTGAATATTTTTAGAAGCAGATGTGCTAAGTGAGATTGTTGATACCATTTGAATTTTTTTGAAGTTTCTTCTATTTTAGCTTATACTTGCTGCTTTATGGAATCACTTGAGAAATGTTTATCCTTAATAAACCTTAGATCTAGAAATATGGCATTAGAGTTTTGTAACTGACTTGCAGGATAGCAAAACTGAATTTCTGCCTGCCTTTCAACTTCGCATTCACCTAATCGCAACATTTGCTATATAGTGGATTGATTAGAAGGATCTTTCTAGCATATGTCCTATAGTATTTTTGTAATTACTCTCTAAGAGCCTGCTAACTTATTTTTTCAGCAGGTTCTGGTAGGTGAAAGAACCTACCTTGTTTGAAAGAACCATTCCTTATTAGTAATTTTGTTTCTGTTGGCATTGTTATTCAGAGTGCAATATTAATTTTTTTTAATATTAAAGTAGATTTTTTAACATGTACTTAGCTGCTTGATTGAGTATATGACAAAGCAGTTCCAGAATCTCTGGTATATCTGGTGGTTTGTTTTTGGAGAGTTCTGAAAGTGATTCACTATATCTTTGCTTATGCAAAATATATTTTGTTATATTACGTTGTGTCATAATTAGTTTCTGAACACACAGCTGAAGAGTGTGAACAAAGCTTAAGCTTGTGATTTCCTCAGCTACTCTTGGCCTTCATCATGTGTGTTCCATTGTCATTGTAAATTGAATCATATTTTTCATTACTGACTTTCCATTCTGTTAATATTTCTTCAGATTCATGATACATGTTGTATGAGAACCAGAAATTTCTTGGCAGACAAGTAAAGCAGAAGTGTGCTTTAACCTACCATCTTGTCCATTTTAAAGGCTTCCCGTTGCTTCTGCGGGTCTAAATGTTTGATAATACAGAGAAATATCATTTAATTTTAAGTAATGTTTTTATGCACAACAGACTGTAATTCAGCAATATTTTATGGTAATATGTTTTCTGGAAGACCTTTTTGCCTAGAATTTAGAGCTTGGATAAAGTCAAGAAGTTCTTTGTCTTCAACACTAAAAATGGTTGGGAGGGGCGCCTGGGTGGCTCAGTCAGTTGAGTGTCTGCCTTCGGCTCAGGTCGTGGTCCTGGGATCCTAGGATCAAGTCCACGTTGGGGTCCTTGTTCAGCGGGGAGCCTGCTTCTCCCTCTGTTGCTCCCCCCTGCTTGTGTTCTCTCTCTCTCTCTCTGTCAAATAAATAAATGGAATCTTAAAAAAAAAAAAAAAGAGCATGGCTCATACATTCCAATTTCAAAAAAATATAAAAATGGTTGGCAGTTTTTAGTCACCGTTTCGGTAAGTTTTTTTCACACACACATTTTTAGTCACTGTAAATTGGAAGGTAGGGCTTTGTAAAGCATTCTTCTAAAATCTGTTGTTGTGAAGTTTTTTTAAAAAGAACAAAGTATGTTTTTCAGTATCTCCTTTTCTCTAACACTTCATCATATTTCTTTGAGTTCTTTATTCTGTTACCCGGGTTGAAGATGATACAGATGTTGGCTTGTTATTGGAGTTCTCCGTATAAAATTTTGATAGCACCGAATCAACGCTCTGTTTTTAATTCTTCTTTCTCAGATTTGAAGAATTCCCAAATAGGGCTTTTGGGGGAAGACTTATGGTCTAAAGGAAACTAAATAAACCCACATTTCCAAGCCTTTTTTTTTTAAATGTTACGAATGCTGTTCAGTTTTACAAAGGTCAGAATATGATGTAGGCTCGTCTCCATTCTTACTTTGGAGCCATTTTTATGGCTGTAGAAGGATATTTTGTTCTTGCTTGGTTAGGTGGGCATACTGTAGACTTTCGTGATACTCCTATTTTCTGTCACTTTATTTCTCTAATTATTTAATATTTCAACAATTTTTACTCATAAGAGTAAATTTTGCTCATAAGACTACTGGCTTTTACTGAGTGCGTGAGAGAGACAGTCTTCATTGACGCTTTCTAAGTTCTCAGGCCTTTTTTTTTTTTTTTTAATTCAGTTTTCAATTGTCAATATTTATTTTCATTTTTCCTCTCCCCCCCTTCTTGGAACACTTCTATAAAACTTCACAAATTTTTGTTTTCTGTATTTTCAATCATTTGTTTATTGAGTCAATATTTATGACTACCTGGTACATCCCCAAGCATTGTTTCAGGTGCTGGGGATAGAATGCTGTACGAAATAGAGTCCCTGCCTTCTTAAAAGTTTACCTTGCAGTGGCAGACACAAATAGATAAAGGTACAAATATGTTTAAGATGGTGATAACCATCAGTTTGAGAAGAGGAAAGAGGACGAGATTTTACAGGTGGGTTAGTCAAGGAAGCCCTCTCTGAGGTGGTCTGATTGAAGCTGTGAGCTCAGTAGCTTGCCATTTGAAGGTCTGTGACACAGCATCCCGGGCTAGCGAAAAAGCAGGTACAGACGCTCCAAGGAGAGAGAAACCTTGCTTTGTTAGAGAAACTGCAACAGGCTGTTGTGTAGAGTGGTGGGAGATTGAGGCCAAAGTGAGTAAGAGACCGATTATGTAGGGTTTTATAGGTAGGACCTGGTAAGAAGTCTGGATTTTATTTGAGTGCATCTGTAAGCCATTGCATGTTTTTGGGCAGAAAAAGAATGTGGTTGATTTTTATTTTTAAGAGATTGCTTTGCTTCTTGTAATAAAAAGACATTATGATAGGAAGCAAAAGTAGAAACAGTTAGAGGAGGCTTTCGAAGTAATCCCGGAAAGAAATGATGGTGGCAAGAACAAGACTGGTGTAGCAGTGAAGGAAGTGAGATGGGGTGTCTTTTAAGCTAATGAGAAAAGTGTATTGAGGAGGAGGAGAAAATGTCAGTTATGTCAGATGCTCCTGAAAGGGGAAGTAAGGTGAGGACTTGAGAATCGACCATTGGAGTTAGCAACGGGGAGGTTATTTGATGACCATGCCAGAACAATTTTGTGGTGTAGGGTTGGAAAAAGCCTGGTTGGAGAGGAATAAAAGACAATGAGTATAAGCAACTCTTCGTAAGGAATTTTGCTGCAAAGAGAAGCAGGCAATAGGGTGGGAACTGGTGAGGGAAATACAATCAGGGAAAGTTTTTGTTTTGTTTAAGATGGAAGAAGTAACTGTGGATGCCAAAGGGAAAGATATGGAAAAAGAACAGACATAAAGTAGAAAAGAAACTCCGGAATGGATTGTTCTAAATGTCAGATGAAGAGGGGCACCTGAGTGGCTCAGTCGTTGGGCGTCTGCCTTCGGCTCGGGTCATGATCCCAGGGTCCTGGGATCAAGCCTCGCATCGGGCTCCTTGCTCAGCGGGAGACCTGCTTCTCCCTCTCCCACTGCCCCCCCCCCCTTGTGTTCCTCTCTCTGTCAAATAAATGAATAAAATCTTTAAAAAAAAAAAAAAGATGAAGAAAGTATTTCAGGAAGGAGTGAGTGATAAACTGGGTCAAAGGCTATTAAGAGATCCAGTAAGGGCGCCTGGGTGGCTCAGTTGGTTAAGCGACTGCCTTCGGCTCAGGTCATGATCCTGGAGTCCCGGGATCGAGTCCCACATCGGGCTCCTTGCTCAGCGAGGAGTCTGCTTCTCCCTCTGACCCTCCCCACCTCATGCTTTCTCTCTCTCTCAAATAAATAAATAAAATCTTAAAAAAAAAAAGAGAGATCCAGTAAGTTGAAGTGTGAAAATTGCCCTTTGGAGTTAGCCAGATGCAGGTTTTGGTGATCTTGACAGGGACCAGCTTCATCGTATTGGTGGGAATAAAAGCCAGATTGGAACAAATTGAAAGAATGGGAGGTAAAAAGTAGAAATAGGGGCACCTGGGTGGCTCAGTCGTTAAGTGTCTGCCTTCCCCTCAGGTCATGATCCAAGGGTCCTGGGATTGAGCCCTGCATTGGGCTCCCTGCTCCGCGGGAAGCCTGCATCTCCCTCGCCCACTCCCCCTGTTTATGTTCCCTCTCTCGCTGTCTCTCTCTGTCAAATAAATAAATAAAATCTTAAAAAAAAAAAAGTAGAAATAAAACAGGCAACTTAGATGACAAGTTCTTGCTGTAAAGAGGATAGGCCAGATGGTGTACGGAAGACATGAAGCCTTTGAGTAGGAGAACCAGGTCTCAGGAACAGGTGCAGAGGGCAGACTAAGTGGTTACGGATGAAGAAAGGGTAGAAAGAACAATAGATGACTTTCTTCCTCTCTTTCTTTCTTTTTTTCTTTCTTTCTTTCTTTCTTTCTTTTTGTAAACAATGTAGTGAGGTCATTTCTTGCATGTGAGGATGGAGGATAGATTGTTAGAGGTGTGAGGAGATTAAAAGTAAATAAAACCTTGTGAAATGGTCACCTGGTGAAGTAGGAGAGTAGACTGATTCGAGATGCATAGTAGGATTGTGTGGCAGAACTGAGGATGCACTTCATGTTAGCGGCCATATGTTTAAAGTAGTGGTTCTTAACTGGGGCACTTTTGCTCCCTAGGAGATACTTGACAACATCTGGAGGCATTGTTGGTTGTCACAGCTGGGTGCTGGGGTGATACCAGGTATCTAGTGGATAGAGGCCTGGAATGCTCAACATCCTATAGTGCCCAGGACAGTCCCCACAACAGATTATATGGGTCAAATGTTAGTAATGCCAAGTTTAAGAAACCCTCATTTATAGGGAAGCTAATCGGTTTATTTGAGTTTTTCCTTTTTCTCATCCCCCCACCCAGAAATATTAAGTTTATAAACTGGATATGAAGCAAACTGACAAACAAATAGTAATTCAGATTATGTTAAGTATGCTGAAGGAGGAAGTTGGATGATGTGATCGAAGATAATGAGGTAGGGATAACGACTATGGATAAGGTTGGCAGACAGAGCCTGTCTGAAGAGGGGGCATTAAGGTGGGGCCTGAAGAATGAAAAAAGGCCAGGCATGGGAAAATCTTGGGGACTAGCATTCTAGGCAGAGCTCAAAAGGGTAAATGAAATTGCAGCATTTCTTAGGAATTTTCTAAAAAGGGAGTAAATAGTATATTAACTGTAACATATAGTTGTGTTTCTCTTGGCTTCTTTTATTCTAATTAAAGAAGCTTCTTTTGGGAAAATGGTCCAGTGTATTTATTAAGTGCCTTTTGTGAGCTCAAAAATACATTCCACAGACTCCAGGCCAGGAAGAGCAAGTACCTTTCCAGATAACTCACCAACTTTGAAACAAACATGTAACATAAGAGCTCACAGTCACAAAATTTTACCAGAAATACTGTGAACACTTGAAGTGACCTATATCTGGTTTTTGTGTGTCACATTTCTTCTTAGCTTATTTAGTAAATATTTATAATATTTAGTTTAATCCAAAGGTTAAAATAAAATAATTTGAAAGAGAATCTTTAGATTTTTCTTTCTAAATTCAGATTGTAAGACCGTTTATTATTCTAAATTATAATATTTATTACTTGCTTTGAAATAGTGCCTCTAAAATATAAAAAGCATTTTAGCCCAAGTTTTTTTTTTTTTTTTAAGATTTTATTTATTTATTTGAGAGAGAGAATGAGAGAGAGAGCGAGCATGAGAGGGGGGAGGGTCAGAAGGAGAAGCAGACTCCCTGCCGAGCAGGGAGCCCGATGCGGGGACTCGATCCCGGGACTCCAGGATCATGACCTGAGCCAAAGGCAGTTGCTTAACCAACTGAGCCACCCAGGCGTCCCTAGCCCAAGTTTTATATAATCTGAAAACCCTTTTATATGTCTTAGTGTCTTTTGTATCACATTCATTAATCTGAAACTTAGAAATGTTATTAGTCAGAACTTTTTTAGATGTAAATGACAGAAACCCACCTCAACTAAACAGGTAAAAAGGAAATTGGTTGAAATAAACTAGGCTATCTTATTTTTTTATTTTTTAAAGATTTTATTTATTTATTTGATAGAGACACAGCGAGAGAGGGAACACAAGCAGGGGGAGTGGGAGAGGGAGAAGCAGGCCTCCCGTCGAGCAGGGAGCCTGTTGCGGGGCTCGATCCCAGGACCCTGGGATCATGACCTGAGCCGAAGGCAGACACTTAATGACTGAGCCACCCAGGCGCCCCTAAACTAGGCTATCTTAAAGCCGGAGAAAAATCTAGCAACTAAACTGAGGGAAATGGCAGCTAGAATTCAGGAACAAATGGAATTAGAAATTAGTGACTTTAGGACACTTGGTCTAAAGCATGCTGGCTTTATCCTTTTGTGACAGGCTGGCTTCCTCTGTGGCAGGAAATATGGCTGCCACATATCCCGAAGCCTCCCGTTCCTTGGGTTCTGCTACTGGGAACAGATCCTCTAACATAGCCATAGCAATAGCAGCAAATAGATTGCCAAGCATGGTTACTAAATGTTTTGCTTCTGTTAACCCATTTAATGATTTTGTGAACCCTTTGCAGTGGATATTAATGTTATGAACAATTTACAGATGAGGCATAAGGAAATTAAGAAACCTGACTATAGTTGCAGGGTTTAGTGACAGAGCTAGGGTTTGAACCCCAGGCAGTCTGGTACCTACCGGACCTGACAGCTACCATATCGTATTCTTTGAAATCAGAGGATGGAGAGGTCTTGTTTGTTTGTTCTGGTTTTGGCTAAAGAGTTAAACTATGTAAGAGAGGGATATGGTTTTGATTTATTTGTTTACCCTCATTAAAAAGATACGACAACTGATGATATAACAAACTGTTGAACTGTGTTCAGATCTTTGAAAAATTCTGTGAGTTATTTATTTATTTAAGGAATCTGTACACCCAACGTGGGGCTTCAACTCCTAACCCTGAGGTCAAGAGTCTAATGCTCCTCCAACTGAGCCACCCTAGCACCCTGAATTCCGTGAGTTTTTGTTCAAAGAGATACGCGTAATGTGGTTTGCCTACATAGATCTTTCTTGAGTGTTCTATGGTAAAGAAAGTTTCTGCATTGGACCCCAGTTGTACTACATTCAATGGTTCTCAACCAGGGATGATTCCCCCTGGGTACATTTGATAATATCTTGAGTCATTTTTGGTTGTCAAAACTTGTGTGTTGGATTACTGGTGGCCTCTAGTACATATTAGGCCCAGGATGTTGCTAAAGGTCCTACCGTGTGAGACAGACCTCTCTCCACAAAAGAATTATCCCGCCCCAAATGTTAATAGTACTGAGGTTGAGAAACCTGTACTAGATAAGCTGGGCCACTTTCGATTTAAGTGTCTGGGTTTGGGATGAAGAGATAAATTCTAAATTTTTGAGTACTTGTTGAGGGGATTAAGGTCACATTAGGCTAGGGTACCTTGAAAGAAGGACCAAATAGTGGAAGAAGTTTACGGAGGGGGTGTAGGAAAATGGAGCAGACAGACTTGGCCAATTTTGAACATTTTCCTTGAGGATCGACTGTATGCATACAAGTAAAAAGGTAAGGAAACCTAATCTCCCTTCCTCCTGTACCTGATGATGATATCATAGGACTAATTTTAGGATAGCATTTCAGCAATATTCTTGACAAAAATGGGGAAACATTGGCTTTGTCATTTACTCTGATTTATGATACTGGTTTATATTAAAGAAGTAGAGCTATTACAGTTTTTTTAAAAGTGATTTTGTAATTTTAGGGTTGTAGTTACAATAGCCAACATTTACTGCATGCTTTCTGTGTGCCAGACACTGTGCTAATAAGTTAGAGCTTAATCTCATCGAACTCTCCTAATAACCCTTTAAAATAGTTTCTATGGTATGTATATTTTACCGATGAAGAAAATGAGTCCCAGAAAGGTAAACTAGCATCCTCAAGGTCCAACAGCTTGTCAGCTAGAGGTGGAATTCTGGTTTGATTCCATAGAAGTACACTCTTTAACACCAGATGATGTGCTGCCTTTTTCCTCTTAAAGACAATTTCAGTCCTTTCTTGTGCTTATTTTCCAACTGTAGTTGAAATTTTGATACCATTAGGTAATTCTTTGTATATTTGGTCTCAGTTCTTGCTCGTAAAGGAATTTATGTATGTTTGGAAACAGATATTCCATGTATATGTGAAAGCTTTTAAAAATTAAAGCTGTGAAATACTCTATTTCCAAATGGTTCCAAAGGGAAAAAACAACTCTTGAATAAATTTGGTAACCAATTTGAGGTCTTATTTGGGTGTGATGATTTGGGGAAAATGCTTATATTTTCCCTGTATAAAAAAGCCTAGAATTAAACTTTTTACAGTGTGTAAGATAATTAAGATGAAGTATTTCCCTCTTAGTTTTACTCTGTTTATCCATCTGTGTAAGACATTGTACAAAATCTTCCCAGTGAAATTCTGTGTAATAAGGATTTTAATACCAAAAATAAGATAGATTCTGACCTCTCCCATTGGAGGAATAATACTGTTTTAAAAGAGAGAGGAGTTTTCAGTGTCTATCATTTGTGAATAAATTTAACATTTGTGAATTTAGCATTTGTGAATAAATTTTAACATTTTCTAAGAAGTATGTGTGTCAGTCCGCCACACTTTGACCTATAAAGTAAATAACTGTTATGCATATACTATTACTTCCTCTTTGGGAAGCTCAAAGTTAGATAACGTATGCCACTGTCCAGGGCGTAGGTGGAAGAAGGGAGGGGAATGGACAGCACAGATGGCCAGAAGTCCTAACTCTTTTCAGATTGTCTGTAATGGGGGTGAGTAATAAGGTGTCTTCTTTCACTGATAAAAAATGTTTTTACTTTTATGTTTTGTTTCATTTATATTTGCTTATCAGTTCCATATTTGGAGAAAACAATTGAAACTGGGAGAGGGGAAGGTGTGATGTACCTGTGCTCTCATAGTCTGCCTTCCCTATAGTTACTGCCACTTCACAGTTTGAGCCTGGTTTCCTGGATGTTCCTGACACCTCCTTCCACCTTCATCCTCACTGATTCATGGCAAATTTGGGGGCAAGATTTATGCCAATGCCTTAATTTTTACTGTTTTTCCTCTGCAAACTTACTAAGTTATGGTGATTGCTGGCTCCCTTTTGCTTGTTTGCTGTGTTAACTTCCAAGTTATAGATTTTGTATGTTTGTATATAGTTGATATTGTTGAATTTATCAGTCTTTGACTTAAATAATGAAAAATCTGATTAATTTTAGGAGTATAGAAGATGTAAGAAACACTGGTTTATGTGTGGTAAAACTTTTTAAATGGGTCATCAATTGATAATTCCCTTCAGTCTTTAATGGTTAAATGTGGTTTGAATACTGTCTTCCTAGTGTTCCCAATAGGGTTTGATTCTGCAAGGAGGAAAATATCCCTATTACTTAAAAATAATAGTTTCAGTTTTTACTTATTTGAGAGATCTATTTTTGATGTTAATTTAAGTTGAGAATATATGCCTCAAACATTTTAAAGGAGTAACACTAGCATAGATATTAACCAAATGTAAATATTGCAAATTATATGTAAAAATATAATCTTTTTTTCAATCTTGCTTTATCTAACTTTTTTGATATGTGGAAAAGAGGGAAAGGGCTCTAAACTCAGAGCCAAATGTGCTTTTGTTGTTCCAAATTTTCAATGCCAGAAGTATATAAACCTGCACCTGTTGGTAATTATGAGCAAGCCAGCCTTTGCCGAATCCCAGGCCTCTGCTTAAAATTTTTTTTACTGGAACTAAATGATGTTGCCATTTTTATTTTTAGGTTTGCTGGCATGGGTAATCTCATTAAGGTGCTAACCAGGGACATAGACCACAATGCAGCACATTTTTTCTTGGACTTTGAAAGTAAGTCTCTTTAGCCCTTCACAGCTGGTGCATAATGGTAAAGGTGAAAGATGGTCACACCACAGTGAAGGCTGGCCCGAATATTTGTTAATAAAATATGGGGATCAAACAAAGTTTGCATGATTTTTTTCTTAATCATAGGCAAACATCACCATCATATGTATAATTCTTTAGTTTTTCATTTGCTAAAATCATGTTGAGTCTGTAGCCAGTGCTGTCCTTTCATTAGTCCATGAAGCAAGCAGCCTTATGATGAACATTCTAATAGTATGCCTTGGTGACTGCGCCCAGCAATGTGTTTGCTCACAATCCTATGATAATCTTACAGAAAATCAGTATGGTGCTGCATATCCAGAATCAATACTTTAAACAACTTCCACAAATATATTAATAATCCAAATTTGGTTAGAAATATATGCTTTATTGAATGGCATACAGGAAGTAAGTTAAATATTCTGCTATGTTAAGATGAAATGCAAAGGTGAGCTGTGGCCAAAACTCTTAATATTTGGCTTTGAAATAAATTTTTGTTTCAGTGCAATATTAAGCAAGATGACATGTGAATAATTCTTGATAAGAAATTTCTTTTTCAGAATACTAGCACTATTGGAATACTTAAAGAATTTTTCATTATAAGGCCATTAATGAAACTTGTCTTGGGAGAATTTTGAGAAGAATTAGAGCAACAGTTGTGCCATTGTGTACAGGAAAACCACATTTCACCTCTAGGTCCTACATACCAACACCTTGAGAACCCGGTTTGCTGTCTGCCAGAGCACAGTCTGGGTAACCTGAAGGACGAATTCATGGCCTAATGAACATTTTCCCTGTTACTATTTTTTAAAAAAATAAATTTCAGATGTTCTTTTTTATAAAGGGATATTTTCTCTTTTCTTATTCTTGTCTTGACAGGTACCTTAACATGGGGAATCTTCTTAAAGTTTTGACATGCACAGACCTTGAGCAGGGGCCAAATTTTTTCCTTGATTTTGAAAGTGAGAAGATGATTTTATATCTATTTCTCTTTGCCTGCAGTAGACTGCGTTTGTCTTGCACTAAATGAATGTTTCCACTTTGCCATCTTTTTAACTGCTTTGCATGACTGAGCTATGAATTGTTTGAGTAAAATTTCTGGTGCCTTCTAGAACTGGAAGTCAAGATTTTATAGATTAAATTGTGATAAAATGTTTTTACTTGAATTTTTGTAAGAGAGTCTTATCTCCTAGTTGGACGTTATTTTATAACTGGAGATACTCTAGTGAAAACATTTTTATGAAAAAATTTTGGTGGAAAAGACAAATGCTACTTTGGGATTTGTTAATAGAAGCAATATTTGGGGGAAAATTTATTGCAGTTGAGAAAAATTGACTAGATGTTACTCTGTATCTTGAAGTATTTTAAATACAAATCTGTTCATGAAGGCCATTCAAAGCTCAGTAATTTGGGCATAATATTAAAAGGTAAGTGTGAACCTTAATTATTTAATCTTTACAGATAATTTGAAAAGTTAAATTCATTATTATGTATGTATTTCAGGAATCCTTTTTTTTTTTCTAACTCTAAATAAAAAGAAAAATAATGGGTTCACAGACCTTTAAGTAATTTGCCTTCTGTTTGTTTTATGTTGCATGACCTATTGTAATATGGTCTAAGAGTGGCAGGTAAGTGTCATTGACCCCTGTGCATGTTGGAAAGCTTTTGCTTTTTGGCTCTCTGTATTGCTTTAGCTTATCTGGTTGTCAAATTGAGAACAATGATATTAAATTGGTTGTTTCACTGTGAATGTTGCTATTTTAACTGATCATTATTAGAAAATTGTTAGGAAAGGGTGAAGAGATAGAAGTTTATAAGTTGTGTGATCCCGTGCATTTTTATCTGAGATTAAAACATTTGAACAGATTTTTAAATTCTTAAAATTTAAGACCTTTTCTGGTTTTAGAAACAAAATAAACAAATCCCTTAAAATCTATCCCCAGTGAGTCATTGCATTTTCCATCAACTTCAGTTTATGTGATATTATACAATTCATTCTATTTTATGAATAATTTCTATATTTTTTCTTTAAACCAGGACAGTTCATATGAATCTGTTTGTAGCTTATCTCCATTTTATGGAATAATTTGTGGTCTCTGATTTTTTTTTTAATTTATTACATTCCTAAAATGGTCTATTACAGTTTGGGTCCTGTGTACAGGCTAGCAAAGAAGAGTAATGTGAATATCAGGACCATATTAAATTGTTGGGTTTTTAGGGGAAGATGTTATTAAATGAATATTAGTTTTCTTGACCCTTCTCAACAATTTAACAGTGCCATTTTAAGTGCATGTTCAGCATGAATTTTAATCAGCTTGGGGATGTTAAGCAGATTGCTGACTTGAAGATTCTTCTTTCAGATGAGGCAACTTACATTAGAGCTGTATTTTAGTTTATTTGCATCTGTTTCAAACTGGTCTTGTATATTTTTCTGCTATTCTGTCTCCTTTTTATTCTGTCTCAAATTCCTTACATTTGCAGAATCTTGGCTTTGATACAGTCAAGATCTTGTTCAAGACTTGGCACTTGATCTTTTTATAAACCTAGCATTATGTTGTGGTCAAGTGAGAAGCATGAATTTACTGTAGTATTTTAAATATTCTTTGGTCTTGGCTTTCCAGTCTTTGGGGGTTTGAACCATTATCCTTAAAATTTAAATAGCTAATTTAGTGGCAGGAATAGGTTAAAATTGCTAACACCACCACCAATAACAACCAATAATGAAGAACTATACATGAAGTGTTAACTTATTGAAGGCCGATGTAAAGTAAAGGTGATATTTGTTGGCCTTATCAGCCAATGTAGAACTTTCAGTTTGACACTGGCCAGAGTTTGCCCGTTGTTACTTCTTACCTAGGTTTTTAAATGTTTTCTTTTGATTCCAACATTAGAGTTCTCTTAATCAGTTTTTATGTTTCATCTATTGCATATTTCCTTCTTTTTGGAAATATGCATTTGTAAAAGTTTATCTTATCATTAGACTACCTCAGTGACTTTAGCCCAAGCATGGGTCCTGTCTTCAACAGCTGAATTGTCAATATAGTTGATTTGCCAGTTCCTTGTGATTACTGAGAATAAAGCCACATTCTTTTATTAAGTAGCATATTTAATACTACATTGTTTGTTTCTGGTTGAAGAATAATATTCAAATGGTTACCAGAGTAATTTGGCTTTACCATTCCTTCATTCCTCTTTTTTTTTTTTTTTTGAAAATTTTTTATTTATTTATTTGAGAGAGCGAGATAGTGACAGAGATAACGAGAGAGAACACAAGCAGGGAGGAGAGGGAGAAGCAGGCTCCCGCTGAGCAGGGAGCCCGACGTGTGGGGCTCAATCCCAGGACCCTGGGATCATGACCTGAGCCAAAGGCAACCGTTTAATGACTGAGCCACTCAGGCTCTCCTATTTCATTATTCTTAGTGGTTAAATCTAGCTCATTGTATCTCCATGATTGGGCAGCTAGAGAAATAATTTCATACAGATAGATATACTGGCATTTTGTATTAAGTATTTTTATGCATATAAAACGTGATCTAATGGAATCCTGTAGTTTACAGAATGAAGATGTCTTTAAATCATGACTCCTTTAGTTTACATGCCTGTACATACATGGTTTTTCAGTTCAGTTCAACAGACATTTATGGCTTGCCTCCTGTATGCCAACCAGTAGATGCTGAGGATTCAGAGATAACGAAGATACAACACCTTCCTTTTGGGAGTTCTCAATATAGTAAGATAGAAACACAAACACATCCTTTACCATTCAAAGTGTGGATCACAGGGGATTAACTATACCTAGCAGTTAGTAGATGGGATATCATGGAAGACTTTCTGATGGTAACCTTGGAGTTGGGTTGTGGAGGGTGAGTTAGAATGTTTCAGGGTAAGTTAGTGAAGGACATTGTTAGAAGGAAGGAACAGCATCTACAAAGCCCTTAAGGCATGAAATGACATTCTATGTTCAATGAAAATACTGTTATCTACTCTTGAGGTGTACTAGAAAAAGGGCCTTTTTCTTAAATTGTACCTATATGATAAGATTTTATTTTAAGAATAATGGTTCAACTAAGATATAAACCCAGAATTGCCCCATAAAATTTGACAGCAGTTATGCTAATAGCAGCATATAAAAAGCACTGAATTGGGGGCAGTATAGCCTCCTCTACTTTCTGGAATTTCTTATTTGATAATGACATTTATAGCTCATTCTAATGGCACATATTTAGCCTGAATAACTACTGTATCTATTAGTCCATTAAATTGTGGTTCTTAGGAGAAGAGGCACTTCTATTTATTTTTATGTCCATTTCCAACCTGCGCAGTGCTTTGTAAATGATAGAAGTTCAGCATCTGTTAGTTAACTTATCTCCAGGTAGACCAGAATAGGAGAGTAAATAAAGGTGGTCGTTTGTAAATGAGGAATGGAGTCTTACTTTCTCTGATTCTTTGTTAAAGTGCCTTTCCATTTAGTCATACATTCCCTCTAATTCTTGTGTCTTTTGTGTGACTTGTCCCCCGCAATCTTGTAAAACTATTGAGATCCACTCTTTTAGTCTAACTTTATTTTCCCATTTTACTTCTTGCATATTTTCAGTTGCTTTTGCCTTGTACTTTGAAATATCTTTATTCTGGTGGCATTTTCTTGTATTTATTTTTCTAAAATGATGGAGGATTATAGTCATACAGAGATAAAAATGCATAATAGTTTCCTTTAACTCATGCTGGAGGCGCATTTATATCTCTGTCTTCTCATTCATTCACCAAACACTTGTTATAGAAAATCTACTTGGGACGAGTTTACATCCTGTACAGTGTATGTGCTATACACTGAGGTCCCTGCCTCGATGAAACTTAGGGAGATAGATAGTAAATATTTACCGAATGAGTGAGTGCAAGACTAAAGCATAATGGCCCCTTATCACAATTGCAGTTTTTGTGTGACTTTCTTTTTGTTATTTTTTTTTGTAGCTGATCTTTGCCCCCTTTTCTATTTTTTATAAAATTGTGTGAAATTCAGATTGAAATTTAGCAATTACTTTCAGTGACTCTTTAATAGAAAACCAGTATGAAATTGCAATTATTTAATTTTACCTTCAAATAATAAGAGCAACTGAAACATGCCTTAATTTCCCTTGAACAGCTATTAAAACTAATCTTGATGAGTAATCACTACACTTGTTCTAAGTAGTACTTACTTTATTTTGCATTCAAATGAATGTCCTTTTGTCACCTGGTTAAGTGATAGTTTTTTCTCCAAGTAATAAAATTTTTCATTCTTTGCCATGAAAAATCACAGTGACAAGTCTTGGTTGTATTATATGATACCATTTTTTGAAAAAAAATGCTTTATTTTATAATCTTTTCTCCCTCCCTAGTATTTCACCCCTTTGCATGACTTGCTCTCAGTAAAGTAGTGCTTATTACCTGTCTGCTACTTTCTGTTTGTCTTCATTTCTACAGCAGTCTTCAGCAGCTTTCAAAATTATAAATGTGACTTTCCTGTGACAGTCTAAAAATGTTTAATCAGTGTGGTGCTGGGTATTTTTTCCACCCTTAGGGGGAACTGGAATCTTCTCCTTTATTTTTAAATTTCTTGATACTTACTAAACTTTTAATAATTATTAACCACTTCCAAGGTCTACTTAAAGCTACTTGATAATGTTTCTTCTGTATGTAAGTCTCAGTGTCACATTTTTTCTGTTAACAGCTAGGTCACCACACCAAAAATACAGTTTAGTATTTTCAAACTTCACAAGTATCTTTTGATAAATAACAGTCAAAATATTGTCCTTTGTCATGAATTCCCACTTCATAAATTAAAACTATGATATGTGTCTACTATTGATGTTATGTCTGTAGTTTCACAATTCCATATGAAAAAGTATAAAACTGCTGTTTTGCATGTTAAAAAAGTACTTTTCTCTATTGCATCTGGTGTAAGTATAAAAGTTATGAGGTGTACTTTTTTTTAGTGTGTGTCTTTTAGTTTGGAGAATATGGTCTGGCTAAATGTGAGAAATTATTACTGCTAAATGACAAACCCTGATTTTTAAAAAATCATTTAGCTTCAGTATCAATATTTGCTTCTAGTAATACCTTTATGGCTTTGGACACAGAGTATTTTTAATTTGGCTCCTCTTGTGTAATTATTTTGTCTAGAGTATTTTTATTAAAAAAATAGATTTCTGAAAGGAGATTTGGAAAATAAGGGAACAGATACAAGAACACAAATTCTTAAGTTGGCTTTGCACATGAATGTTATCTGTTGTTTCCATAGTACTGTTTAAGTATGTTGAAGTTAAAATTTGGTACTCTGTTGATTTTTTAAAAACTGGTATATTTTTTACTAGTTTGCAGCTTTAATAGGTGGAATTGAATTATGACTTGCCCTATGTGCGAAATAAAGTTACAGTTCTTAGGCATCTGGACTCCTAGTTTCATGTGTGAACTAAGTTTAAATTTTCAAAGGAAAGATAAATATATTGTATATTTGTGGGAAGGTGAAGTGGGGGAAGAAAAGTCTAAGTACTAGTTTTTATATGATTGGGTAGACAAAGGGATTTATCAGAAATGTTCTCAATTCATACTATCAGTTTGGTCTGCCTCCCCTATCCCTGTAAGAAAAATATTTGTGTGGAGGAATTCAGCCAACACAGTTCCTCTCTAAAACATGATGATGATCATAATGTTTATCATTTTTAGTGCTTTATGCCTTATCTGTAGCATCAAATGCGGTCTAAGTGGAAAGATTTATGAAAAACTCCATTTCACACAGATTGCCCATTTTTCTCAAAAAAAATTGTATTAAACAAAAAAGAAACAAATGACCAAGTTATTAAAAACAGGGTTTCTGCTACCTCAAATTTAGGAGAGAGAAATCCAGATTTAGTCATCTATTAGCATATGCTCTGTGGCTAACACCACAGGTGGTGGAAATGCCCATATGTTTGTGTTCCTGATTGTGCTTTTTATGACTAAAATTCTCCCTTCATTTTTCTCTCACTCAGTCCCAAGTTTGTGGGGAGCCCGTTTTTGCTTTAGTATTTCAAAACTTCAGTGACAGTATCATAGCTGCAAGTATCTGGTTTTCAGCAGCCTAGCCATTCTGAAATGGTGTCATAATTTGAACTCCTCTGCACAGGAGTTTTGACCTTGTGCTCATCAGCAGAGAAGTTCATTGGCACAGAATTTAAAGTGGTCCCTAGAAAAGGGAAACAACTAACAACTATTCTTTTAAAATAGTTTTTATTTTATATGAAACTCAAGTCATTAAAATGAACTTTATAGGAAAATAAGGTAGTTTCAGTCTTAAGCTATAGATGAACAAGATATATTAGTAGGCTTTCCATTTCTGTTGCATTAAAATAAATCATGATTCATGCATTTACAGTCATTACTGGTAGTGATTACTACAGTAGTAAAAGTGATTATTAACACTATCCCAATTTAAATTTTGAATAACAGTTCTCAAGTTCATTTAATATACCAAGTCATGGTTTGTAACTTAAGATAAATAGTAATGTTTGATGGTCCCTTGCTCGTTTGTGATATTTACAAACTTGAGGCCTAGCTATTCAAATGTAGAAGTATGGAAAAATTATCAGTCTTTTCTAAGAAGTGCAAAGTTAGCATTGAATAAAATGTGAGCCATCTTTAGAAATTGAGATTGTTCATTGCTTAGAGTTATACATGTACTAAAAAAATCATGTGACTGTAAATTTTTTTGTGCTTTCCTGCTATTTAGATGCCCAGCCTACAGAGTCTGAGAAGGAAATTTATAATCAGGTGAATGTAGTATTAAAAGATGCAGAAGGTATCTTGGAGGATTTGCAATCATATAGAGGAGCTGGCCATGAAATACGAGAGGTAAAGCACGTTTAAACATTTTCCAATAAACTAAAATTTACTACGTCCCTCCTCTTCTTAATCTCTCTTTTGTACATACTTTTGAATTCTCTATTGCATATTAAGCATTATATTTAAAGAACGATCACTTGCATTATTTTAAAAGTGGTTGTAGTGATACAAGGGTAAAAGGAGAACAGTGTTCTGTGAATATGTAATTTATGTATGTTAAAGAAAATTTTATTTATTTTTTGGTTGCTCTCACACCTGAAATTTACAGTATCCATGGCGTGGGACTACTTATACTTTTTATACTTATTTATACTTTTGGAGAGGAGGAGAGAACATAACTTTCTGCGGCCTTTGGTCCTGCTAGTCTTATTTTTTCCATTCCTCCCATACCTCATGGGAAAAGGCTGCTGTCATCCTTGCGGTCTAGACTCCCCCAACTCTGTCCGATGACTTTACACCATGGAGCCAGTCTTTGGTGTGGTCTCCTCGATTTTCTTCTCCCGAGCCTCTGAACTCATCCAGGTTTCTATCTATCTCTTATTCCACTTCTTCTATTTTTCAGAAAAAACTGTGTCTCTACTTGTTACCAAGACTAATGTCTCTACCTTTGTTCTGCATCTTCCTCTGGAACTTTACTATTTTAATTATTCCTTCTCTTAATTACATCTTCTATGTTTTTTCTTTTGTTGACTTCTTCCCCTCAGAATATACACATACTCAGGTGTCCTCTACCACCCAAAGAAACACCCTAGCCTCTGGACCTATCTCTTTCTCATTACTGCATTTCTTAAGGGCATTGCCCTGCTTCTTCATTTTTTTTCCTACCCTTCTGCTTCTCGTAACTAACAGTGCAGAGGTTGTCAAGGGGCAGTCTGTTGGTTTTACGGTCCTTATCCGGCTCCATTCCTCTAATGACATTTGGAGTATTAGTGAAGGCAGAATTAAGTGTAGGCATCAGAAGATGATTCAAGATGTTTTAGTTTTGGACTAAGGGGCACAGGTTTTGGTGATTGACTGGATGTTTAATATAAGGGAGAAGGGGAGTTAAATGATTCTGGGGTTTCTGGTTTAGATTAGCCATTGGTGATATCATTAGCTTAGGGAAATTAGAGATAAGGTGAATTCCATTTTTTACCTCTCCTGGCCTGGACTGTTTGTTCCTTGAAAGTCTTGCACATGTACACTTTTCTTTCCTCCACATCCCAGTAATTACTTCCCCCTTACTCGGCTGCCCCAGTGCTTTGCACACATTTCTTTTATTGAAATTTAATGTTGATAACTCCCCCACCACCTCCAGCTTGAGGAGGAGGGTAAACCTGGTTTCTTACTGATTTGTGTGTCATCAGCACCTAAAACAGTGCTTAGGAAGCAGTAACTGTTGAAGAAATAAATACAAGAGCTTAGATGAATCTTGCCAATATCATTAGCTTAAGTGAAACCTTAAGATTCCAGTGAAATTTAAACGAATTTTGAAAAATCAAACATTTGTGGAAATGGAAGATTTAAATGATTAAGCAGGATCTTAATTAACTAATTGACAAATGCTTTTCCTGTAGGTCACAACAATTCACAATTTGTTCTAAAATGTTTTAGTGTCTTCATATTGATTATCAGTGCTACAAATTATTTTAATTGTTCAGTATTATATCATTAAAATCTTTAAAATTTGTTTTACAGCTGAATTCTGATCAGCTGGTTACAGTTGTCTCCCATAAACAATAAAGAAAAAACTATAGAGATATAAACTTTTACCTATTGCCCTTAGGATTTAAAAAAAAAAAACTTAACCAAGTGAAGGGTTACTCTCTCTGTTTTGTGGGAAGGCTCACTACAGTCTTTATATTGACTTTATTGAATGTAGTTGTCATCTTCTAAAAGACAGTAAAATGATAGAAACCTTACTTAGGAGCCATTTCAAAGAGGACTTGTAAAAGTTCCTGCAAAACCAGGAACTTTAGATGCAGTGACCAAAGGTTGGAGTTCACTGTAGGACCCCTGTGGTCACCCAGTTTAGTGCTGTGGGCACATTCAGTGCACTCGTGGCATTACAGTAAATAAATGTCACAAAGTTAAAGTTTACATAGAAAAATTACACTAAAAGGAAAGGGGAGAATCACAAGAGATAGTAAGAGATTCACCTTACCATGCTTTGAGACTTACTATAAAGGTACCTTCATTAATTCTTTGGTAAAGGAATTAAGGACAGAGAAATAGGTAAATAAAATAGATAAAAAATATGTAAGCTAGAAGACTTAAAACAGCATTTAAATCTGTAGATTAAGGTAAGTGTGTAACTATTCAAGCATTTGAAGAAATTTTCACTGAGGAACGCATATTGATGTTTGGGTTTAACTCTATAAGCACAAAATGTTTCTGAAAAGTAGGAAAACAATTTAAGAAAGGAAGGTACAAATAAAAGCTGATTACATACAAATATACAGAGAACAGATATAACTACGGTAACTGTCAATAGGAAGACTTAAACTTGGTAGAACAACCATTCTACCTATGAAAAAGCACCGACAATAGAAAAAAAATGTTCAGATTTACTAATAAATGCTTATCACTGTCAAGCAGTTTTACTATATATGATAAATTGTTAATGCTCAATATTGGTTTATGAAGGAACAGGTAGTTTTAATACAAATGCTAATATAAAATGGTTGCCATTTTTGGAGGTCAGTTTGGCCAGTTGTAAAATGAGATCTGTAAAATTGTTTGTACTTCTGTACCAGATTACATTTTAGAAGATACTCTCTTACAGAGTATCATTCAAGAGCAAGGTAAACGTAAAAACCTATGCTGAGGATGTGGAATTACTTACATTTTTGTTTAAATGGCATTTTATTAAACGTGACTGAAATAGAATAAAATTTGATTTAATACAGAATCTCTTAAACAAAGCTTATTCTCTAGGACAAACCACTGGTGAGGGAAGTAAGAGCTCTCCACTACTGTTTTGATAGATCTATACCAGTTGTAACACTTCTGAAACTGACAGTTGCCATGTCTGCTCCATGACAGTCTCACCGCTGACCTGTACTAAGCGTCCTTTGCGTGTTGGGCTGTCTGGGTGCTGTACCAAAAATGTCGCCTAACACAGTGACACTGATGTGAAAGGAGAAGGAATCAGAATTACAGTGAGAACCATAACATGTTGTCATAAAAGAGCAGCCAGTGTCCCGGTTCTAAATCCAGGCAGGGCAGGGTCAGGGAAGTAGTTAACTCACTCAGTTGTGAAAGTGGGTAATGTTTGCCAGACCATTTTGATACTATGGGAATGAGCTCTTACTTGGAAAATAGTTTTTAGATCTTGCAAGAAAAGTTGGATATGCTTCTCAGGAAAAGAAGAGAAAATTTTAATTTTTATCTGTTTGCTTATTTCCTGAATAATTAACAGATTTTTACCACTTGATATAAAACATTGCTGAGATGGGGCTTGAGACTAAAAGAACTTTTTCGTATTTGTCAGGATAGTATCACAGTCCCTTTGAAGTATTGGTATTAATGTGAAAGAAGGATTGTTATATGTAATGTAAGATTTTCTTTAATATTAAAATTTGAGGTAGTCACTTAAGTGGGATTCACTTCAGATCCTACTGTGTTTGAATATCGTTTGGGGCGCCTGGGTGGCTCAGTTGGATGAGCTTTTGACTTAGGCTCAGGTCGTGGTCTTGGGGTCCTGGGATCGAGCCCTGCCGTTGGGCTCCCTGCTGAGTGGGGTGACTGCTTGTCCTTCTCCCTCTGCCCCTCCCCCTGCTCATGCTCTTATTTGTCTCTCTCTCACAAATAAATGAATACAATCTTTAAAAAAAAAAGTTTTATATTAAAAAATCAAGAAAATTTGCATGTAGTGGCAAGCTTATAAGGCACATTGTATAAATAATATATAGCCCATTTGTTTAATTTGTATCTTATTTATTCAGAGCATTCCCTAAATCTGTCTGGTTTCAGTTTTATTTTGCTTTCTTGTTTTTCAGTTTAGTGTGGATGGAGTCAGAGTACTAGTGCCTTTGGAAAATCTAAACATGTCAATACTTCCTGATAATGTTTATAAGAAGAACCCCCATACACTCCCCCATCTTGGTTATGAGTTTCAACTTTCAGATAGCATGTTTAGCTTGTTTGAAGATGTTAGAGAAAACAAACCAGATTGTTGAAAAAAAAAGCATTAAGTTCCATAAAAGATTAAGAGAAGCAAAAGAAAGATGAAAGCAAGAAAATACCTTTCATTGGGAGTGACCCTCTATATTCACAAAAGATTGCCTAATGGTTTGAAAGACTGGTCATATTTTATTGAGTATACCAGGGTTTCCTATGTTTGCTGAAACCTATATTTTAATGTAAAAATAATACTGTTTTGATTTTTAAAACTCTAACTATTTTTATTCTTTGGATTTTGAAGGCAATCCAGCATCCAGCAGATGAGAAGTTGCAAGAGAAGGCTTGGGGTGCAGTTGTCCCACTAGTAGGCAAATTAAAGACATTTTATGAATTTTCTCAGAGGTTAGGTAAGTTGAAAGTTTTGTAATTATGACTTCCCTAGTGAAAAAGACATTTATTGATAAGGAATTAATGTAGAGTATCTTATGTTCACCTTGCTAAATTTGTATGCTACATAGATACAGCACTCTTGTTAGACTGTAAGATTATCATCCTTATCAACCCAGGTCTTTAATTTATTTAGACCATTTCCCCAATAAATTATAACTTCCACAAGGAAATGTCTGAATTTTTTTTTTTTTTTTTTTGGTAGCCTAAAGGGTCCTAGTATGAGAAACACTTGGTAGAGCTTCTTTCCAGCTATACAGCAAATCCTGTCCCATATGTGGGAACTAATTGTCAGGACTTTGGGTTATTTAGATTTTTGTGTTCTTAAAAATCATTGCTGATTATCATCAGTTCATGTATCTAAAGTGGTACAAGATGAGAAAATAGCAAGTTGATGATGTGCCCAAAGTTATCTAGGGAGTTATTAAAACAAAAAGCATTCAAAACCATTAGCTTTTTTCCTGGCATGGGAATAATTACTCAAAGATCAGAATTATACCTTCCATACAGTGAGTCAGCAAAATTGGAATTCCTTTTATTTTGAAGGAGGAGGAGGCAGAGCAGGTAAGATTTAGGCAGTTAGCTGTTGGAGTAATTTGAAAGACATAAGTTGGCCAGGTTTTAAAAATTGGTAATTATTTGGGTTCTGTGTTTTGTTGTTTTTAAGTCTCCAGATGCCTTGGGAAAAATCAATAGCTTAGGTAGTTGATTGGTCAATCTACATCTCAGTTGGCTGGAGTGATCTCTGCAAAGCATCTCTGTGTCCATTGGTGTAGGGCTTGTGCTTTCCAGTTTGCAGTAGGTCCCTGTCACTTCCTAGTTTTTCCTATCTGGCTCTCCATACCTTCATATTAGCTACTAGGCCACTTGGGTCTGCAACCTACTTGAAAGCTGAAGTTCAATTTTTTAAAAACTAAGAGAACTGCTGTTTTTCCTTAGATGAAGGACTGTTAAAGGTACAGATTGTTGAGATAGAAGTGTTGGTATAAATTATCCTTTTCTTACTAGAAATAAGAATTGTAGCTTACTTTCTCAATAGGGACAGTCAAGTTCTTTCACGCTGCTGACCTTTTGATCAAGTACTCTGTAGTTTGTAGTTTTGTAACCTCATTGAACTGAAGTCTTTTAATCATGGTTATCTTTATTCCTTCATGTGCTGCTAGTTCCTAGCTGCACATTTGAAGTTACATTGCTTTAGTTGGTGCTCAGGCCTACTCAGACTCATCTTGGTCTCTTCGCATTTGCCACTTAAATAAAAAAGAATAATTATAAAATAGGCCAAACCAGTCACGCTTACATGTTTTCTTCTGTTTTAACTATCAATTAAATCAGGCTAGTGGTGTGTGTTCCATTTCAGCAGAGTGGTATAACATAGGTAATAGCAAGAAGCTATCGTTTTTCATACCGTCATGTGGGAGCCTGGAACTTTGATTACTCTGGGGACTTCTGTAAAGTTATGAGCAAAGTACAAATTTAATATAGGACAGTTTACTCCTCATCTCTTCGCCCGTAACCTGGTTAGTAATGTTTCCAGTTTCCATGTTGACAGTAACATATCCTTGTTTATGTATGCTAGGAACTCACTGTTTCTTGAGTGAATGAGGGATGAATTAATGAATACACACATCTGGAGTCGCCTGGGTGGCTCAGCCGGTTAAGCATCTGCCTTCAGCTCAGGTCGTGATCCCAGGGTCCTGGGATTGAGCCCCATGTCAGGCTCCCTGCTCAGTAAGGAGTCTGCTTCTCCCTCTCCCTCTGCTTCTCCCCCTGCTTGTGATCTCTCTCTCTTTCTCTCCCTCTCTCTGTCAAATAAATAAAATCTTTAAAAAAAATTAATACACACATCTGATGTATCAGATATGTATTGGGTATTTAGGAGAAGCAATAATAATGGATTTTAGGCTTTGGAGGCATAGCTTCCTATTTGAAATCTGATGTTTACCATGTATTAGTTGTGTGGTCTTGACCATATGACTTAAATTCTCTGAGTTTCAGTACCTATCTGGACTTCGGAGTCTGGTGAGCCATCTGGTTTATATCCACTAAACCTTTTGTCTCTTTTCTTCCTACTTGAGCTACAGGTGAGGATAAACATTACAAATAGCCCACAAAGAACCACCTAACTGTTAAGATACGTGTGGTCCCTCAGAATCTTGCAATCCCAAGGAGAGGGTGCTTGGCCTCAGCACCACGGATACACTGTGGTGTGTGCTCCAGAAGAGGGACCCTGATCCCTTGCCAGTTTGCAAACTTACAGAGATGCAGGGAAGGGATCACTTGACTAATTTGGAAGATACACTGATCTTTGTTGACAAGGTTAATGTTGTTGGCCTGGGAAATATCCTGTACTTGCTTGTTTCAGTCCAAGGCCTTCCTCGTCGAGGTACCTCAGTGAAGGTTGTATGATCAGACCATAAACAGACTCCTTTGTCTTTCCTCAGCCTTCTTCCTGTTGCAGGGGCTTATTAATAGGGATCATCCCCTGGGGTCATAATGGGTAGGTCTGTCTATCATGTTGGCTTGTTTTCAGTGGGCTAGATTGCCCACAGTGAGTGTGGTCATGTTTCTTGGCTATGTTAAGTCACCCACAGTCCACATCTTTTGTGTTTTCTTCTGAGGATTTAAGTTCCGATATGAGTCTTTGATTTAGGTGTGGATGGCAGTGTTGATAAGTGCTTGTCTCTAAAGGGGAACTTTCCACAGGGGCCTCCTCTTAAACTAGGCATCCACTGGTTTCCCCTTATTGTTCTACTTTGTGGACTAATCTGTCTTTATTATTTCTCCCAGTTGGTCTCTTCCTTGTAACCTTGTGCACTGATCTACCAGCTAATTTCTTCTAGAATTTAGGGCTTAATAGACTGTTAATTTCTTCTTATCACCTTTCCTGAGAATCCTAATCATATGGTTTTGTTTTAGGAGCTCCATCAGGAAGACCAATCCCTACGTCATCTCGTCCTTGACCTCCCTTTCTTTCCAACTCAGCCAGAGACCTGAGCCATCTTCTGGGATCTTCTGTCTCTGATTTCTTTCTTGACACAGGGCATTATAGACTAGTAGGACTGTTTTGTATCCACAGAGGCTCCCAAGATGAGAGGCTGGTCTAGGTGCCCCAAAGGCAGATAAGCAGTGCCATTGTCTTGAGATCCCCTTTTTTCACAGATTTGCCCTTGAGGGCTTCAGCCAGAACAGAAGTTCTCCAACATGGTTACTGGCCATCCCAACTCAGCCAAGTGACTGGACTGCACTCCTTGGGCGGGGGCGAGGGGTGGGGGTGGGGGTGGGGAGGGCCTGCCATCTCTCAAAATGGTAGAGCACCTTGAATGTTAAATTTACCCTGAGACTTGATTTAGGAAATGCAGATTTCTTTTTTTTCTTTAGCAGCCTGTAACAGTATTGGTGTGTGTGTTTTAACAGTTTTTACTGTTCTCATGTCTCTCAAACTTTGCTTTCCACTTATATTAATACTGACAGATGGAATGAATCTTGGGAGATGAGTAAACCATTTTTCAAAAGAGCTAAAACTAAAACGTGTTTTTCCTCTTAATTGACCTTCACATCCACTCTTGCACTTCTGTAAGCTATCCATACTCCTGCAATCCATTCTTTTTTTTTTTTTTTAAGATTTTATTTATTTATTTGAGACAGAGAGAGCACATGAGAGGGGGGAGGGTCAGAGGGAGAAGAAGCAGGCTCCCTGCCGAGCAGGGAGCCCGATGCGGGACTGGATCCAGGGACTCCAGGATCATGACCTGAGCCGAAAGCAGTCGCTTAACCAACTGAGCCACCCAGGCGCCCCTCCTGCAATCCATCCTACACATAGCAGATAACATGGAGTTTTTATAAGTGTTAATCTCATGATATCACTACCCTGCTCAAGTAGTTTCTTCAGGGACATTAAGGATGACAAGACAGGAATACTGGATATGGCACATAAATTATATGCGTATTGTTCTAGTCTTGGGTTACTCTCTTCCTTGTGCTCTCTTTTCTACCTGTGTTGGTCTTCTTGCCATTCCTCTGCTATGTCATGCTCTTCTCAGTTCAGGATCTGGCTCACTACCCTGCTTGCAAACTCTTGCTCATCCTTAGTGCACACTTCAGCCTCAGCCCAAATGTCACTTACTCAGAGAGGTCTTTTCCTGAGCCTTCAACTAGGTGAGGTTCTATTTTTATGTTTTTTCATTGTATCATGTACTTCTTAACACATATCACAACTAATAATTTGTCTTTCTTCTCTGTATAATCATGCTCCATGTGGGCATAGGGAGCATGTCTGCTTTCATCTGTGTTACCCCAGTGCCTGGCACAGGGTAGACAATCAAGACATTTTCTGACTTGCTATAAAAAAAAAAAGATAAGAACTATCGTTTGTGGAGTTACTGGTAGGTGACAAATAACGTCTGTGTAGTGTCTAGCTCAGTACCAGCACATATTAGACATGTAAGAAGTACCTACTATGTAGTAATCCATAGATTCATGTTTTTATAAGGTTACAGAAAGCTAGGTAGAATGTTGCTTTATTTGAGAGGCAGTTTATTATGTATTAAGGTGGAAAGAATAGGGCTATAGAGTTAGAAACATCTGGCATTTACTAGCTGTACCCTTGGGGGTCTAAAATCTTTGGAACTCAGTGTGTACCCATCAATGCTCATGTCCTAGTTGATGGTGAAAGTTAAATAAGAGACTAAGTCACGTGCATAGTAGGGATGTTAGTTCATAGTAGGGTCTTCATAAGTAGTAGAGCTGGTATTTTTTTAAGTTAAGGGTTGATCTGACAAATTTATTATTAATAAATATTTACTTAATAATCTGACATTTTTTTCATTAATGTCAGATCACCATCTACTACCATAAGCTCCTGTTTTCTTTGAATAGAGTCTGGCATTTTTTTCTGATTCTGAAATCTGTGAATGAATTAGTTTGATTTCTTTGATTTTTTTTTTTGAAGTGAAATATCAATATTCCCATTTTTAAACACAGTATATATTAGTCTAGCATTCCAAAGAGAGCACTTATTTCGAAGGGACCATTTACTTACGTAATGAATTAGAGTATTTATACTGTGATTCTAAGATGCCAAGCTCTAAGACACTCAGGAAGCTAATTATTAAACCAAATACTTTGTTTCCTTTAGTATCTGAAAGAAAGCAATTTGTGTTTATAAATAAGCAACATATTCAAAGTATGAGAAGTTGGTAATTTATTCCCAGCCATGTAGAGATTTGACTGTGTGGACATGATGCCACTGAAAAAGTTACTCAGCTGTAGGTAACCCTTACCGGTTCATAAAAATCAACACTGTGTAGAATGGTGAAAATAATATAAAATTTGCTGTTTGATGATCAGTGTTTAATTCAGATTCATATTCGGCGTTATTTTGAATTTGGGTTTATGGAATTATAAAACTGAATTGGTCCCTTTAAGGTTTTTATTCTGTTAAACACTATTCAGTTTTAGTGATTATATTTAGATAATCTGGCTTTTGAAGAGACCTTATTTTTATGGGAACTAAAATCATAACATAAATTGCTCATTTTTAAATAAAAATCAGTGAACTACAGCTTAATATTTTAATCTTCCTTTCTTTAGAAGCAGCACTAAGAGGTCTTCTGGGAGCCTTGACAAGTACCCCATACTCTCCCACGCAGCATCTAGAGCGAGAGCAGGCTCTTGCCAAACAGTTTGCAGAGATTCTTCATTTCACACTCCGATTCGATGAGCTCAAGGTAGGACTTTGTGCTGGCCCTGAGGTGCATGGATGTTGTGAGCCTTTCGGTGAGCACAGGAGGAAATCCCTGGAGACCTTGTCACAGTGTGTTTACGTGGTATCTGTTGGTCCTTAGCGAAACGTGGAAAACTAGATTTAAAAGTTATGGCAGGTCTTTTGATGTATTACACGTGTAGCAGATAGCAAATTACTCAACACTCAGTCTTCATTTACTTTCATTTTTAAAATATCTCTGGAACAATATTGACCTTTTTTTTAAAAAAAAGATTTTATTTATTTATTTGAGACAGAATGAGAGCACATGAGAGGGGGGAGGGTCAGAGGGAGACTCGATCCAGGGATTCCAGGATCATGACCTGAGCCGAAGGCAGTCGCGCAACCAACTGAGCCACCCAGGCGCCCAATATTGACCTTTTCTAATATTATTTTTTCTTTTCTGCTCATCCCTAATTTTCAACATCCCTTCATATAAAGACGTTAAGATATTTCCTTCCTTTCTTCCTGCCTGCCTGCCTTCTTCCTCATCTCTCTGTCTGTCTATCTATCTTCCTGTTTCCCTGCATCTGCCCCCCCCGCCCCATTGTTGGAAGGACTGAGTGTAAAGAAACAAGTAGTAACTTTCATGTGAGGAGACCTGATCCACTTGAGGCTCTGTCACAGTAACCAGGTGTGAGGCAGGTCCTTCAACTTTCCAAGACCTTGGGGACCTTATCTGATAAATGGAAGAGGTGGATTCCTAATTACAGCCTTTTATGATTGCATAATAGGAAACTATTCTCTCTCTCTTTTTTTAAGATTTTTATTTATTTGAGAGAGAGAATGCAAGAGAGAGAGAGCATGAGAGTGGAGAAGGTCAGAGGGAGAAGCGGACTCCCCACTGAGCAGGGAGCCCAATGCGGAACTCGATCCTGAGACTCCAGGATCATGACCTGAGCCGAAGGCAGTTGCTTAACCAACCGAGTCACCCAGGCGCCCAGAAATTATTCTCTTTTATTAATACTTTGAGCAGAAAGGATTTGTATATAAATTTTAGTCTGAGGATTGCCCTATTGACCATATACACATACTTTTATTGTAATAATTCAAAACAAGTCCCTACATATTTCTTGTTTTTGTTTATTTGGTAATACTGGTTTTTGGGAAACAACCTTTCAGTATATTAACCTAAAATTATTGAAAAGAAGAAGGGAAGTATACGGATCATGACTATGAAACAGTCTACGTGGTTCATCTACTATGTTCAGAAGGACTAAGTACAATGTTATGTGATTTAGGTACAAAAAGCTATCTTGGGTGATGCCAGTTTTAGTTCTATGAAACAGTCTACGTGGTTCATCTACTATGTTCAGAAGGACTAAGTACAATGTTACGTGATTTAGGTACAAAAGCTATCTTGGGTGATGCCAGTTTTAGTTCTTATATTGGTATTACAAATTAGGGAGTGTCACTTAACTAGTTAAAACTGTATTTAGGAGATTTTTCACTTAATTTTTACACTATCATTTAACGTGCATAATACACTTTTCTTTTATAATGTCTTCTTTAGATGACAAATCCCGCCATACAGAATGATTTCAGCTATTACAGAAGAACGTTGAGTCGTATGAGGATTAATAACGTTCCAGTAAGTTAAAGCTTTGAATCAGGGGTATAGTAATGATGGCCGTTAATTTGCTTGTTCGTGTGCTCGTCCATTCAAGTGAAGTTAAAGCTGATGATAAAGTTGGTACCCCACTGCGGGCTGTAGCTGTGAGAAGAAACGGCGGGATGCTGCAGACCACACGCAATGCTGGCCTGCCCTTCCACTGAGTCCCTTTAGTCCCCATGACTCCTTCCTTCAGTAAAATTGCTATCTGTCCATACAACATTGATACTTACAAAATTTCTGTGTGTTTTATTTTTTAAATTTTTTTTTTTTTTTAAAGATTTTATTTATTTATATGACAGAGAGACATAGTGAGAGAGGGAACACAAGCAGGGGGAGCGGGAGAGGGAGAAGCAGGCTTCCCGCCGAGCAGGGAGCCCGATGCGGGGCTCGATCCCAGGACCCTGGGACCATGACCTGAGCTGAAGGCAGACGCATAACGACTGAGCCACCCAGGCGCCCCATATTTTTTAAATTTTTTTAAAAGATTTTATTTTTAAGTAATTTGTACACCCCACATGGGGCTCGTCTTCACAACCCTGACATCAAGAGTCGCACGCTCTCCTGACCAAGCTGGTCAGGTGCCCCATGTGTATTCTCATTTAAATTGCACAAAAACTTTGTGAATTCATGCTTGTGAGTTTTTTGACCCCATAGTCTTAGAATGGAGGAATCCTGGAGAGAAGTTGACCTGGAATGAGAGGATACTAATGTTGGCAAGAGGGGAGAGCAAGGTCATGGGCCGTGAGCACTCCTGTGCCTGTTCCTTGGCTACAGAATTGCTCTTCTGGTTTACTTAGGCTTGATTTCCCTTGATTTCTCCTTGTCTTTACCCTTTTCTACCTCCAGGGAGTCCAATACCATAAGTAAAACCTTAAATAGAAAGAAAATATTCTCTTCTTCACGGATTTTGAGGACCTACATTGTGCTAATTGGTGTGAAAAATGGGGAAATTTCTAGGATCAGCCTTATAGCCTCAACTAGATAGTTTAATAAAGACTACATAAATGTGTAAGGAGTGGTAAGTGGCATAAGAGGTTAAAGAAAATGCCAAAGGAGCGACTGGTCTTTTTTTTTTTCTTTTTTCATTGAATCAGTATTTCCTGAAGTGGCTGTTGTAAGACAGGCCTTGGCAGGAAAAGGATTTCTCTTCCATGAAGCATCTGTTATTTTACATTACTTTGGTTTTGCATAGACCAGTTCCTGTTGTGAGATTGACCTTATCATTTGTCTTTTTCATACCCACCATGTAAAATCAAATCAAATCAAATCAAAACATGTAACACCCAGTCAGTCCTCCAGTATAGCCATCCTGCTACCACTCAAGGCCAAAGACCATAAAATCCCCTTTGCCCTATCTTTCACCCTCAGTAATCACAGGTACATCCAACTGTTGTCAAGTGAAATACCTTTCACATCTCTTCCTCACCCCCCTTTTCATCTCAGTTCTTCTATTCCAGTTGAGAGCCTCATTCTCACTCTCTTTGGCAGGCATTCTGTAGGAGAATTCATTTTTTGACCTATGGTCTCTTTCCTTTTTGGCACACTCTACCTGACACCATCAGTCAGTTTGCTTTAGAAAATTGACTTAATTGTTGTTCCTTTCTTCTAACATGCTCAGGGGCCCCCTGTCACATGCAGAAGAAAAATAAGAACTTAAGCTAGCAGCTAAGACACTGCAGTTTGACCCCAGCCTTCCTTCCCAACCTTGCTGTCCGCTGGCCGTTGCCCCTTGTTACACTGAACACACTGGATTACACTCTAGGCCACTTGAAAACATGCTCTTCTCCCCTGACTGGTTGGAATGCCATGCGTACCTGCCCATTATCACCTGCAAAGGCTAAGTCTTCAGAGTCCATTTTAGTTTCTTCCAGTCTAGTGTAGTCTTCCTCTCACCTCCTTTTTTGGTCATCGCCTCTTAGCATGTTGTGGGTACCTGTGTGTTCCTGAAACGGAGGCTGAGGCAGCGTCCTCGTCATCTTCCTGTCTTCCATAGCATTTAGAGCAATCCCTTGTTACAGTAGGCAGCCCATTCAGGTTTTACTCAATTGCTTAATATTATTTACCGTATTTTAAAAGAGGTTAATCTTTCTGAAAAATAGCTTAATACCATTTTTAACCTGTTTTTAAAGAATATTTAAGTATTATGTGTACCTAAGGGTCTAAAATATAATTTAAGAGTATTTAATAGAGTAACAAGCATTAGTGAAGCAGGCACTCTGCCTAGGCCCTTCTTTTATAAATGTTATCATATTTAACAGTTTATGAACTGATATCTCATGCTCTTATTTTCCACATAGGCAGAAGGAGAAAATGAAGTAAATAATGAATTGGCAAATCGAATGTCTTTGTTTTATGCTGAGGCAACCCCAATGCTGAAAACCTTAAGTGATGCCACGACAAAATTTGTATCAGAGGTGAGTAAGTGTTGCCTAGATAGCTGGTTACCCTTCGTATTATTCTTCCTATCTACAGCCATGGTGACCTCCGCAGGCCCTGTGACGTTGCCATCTCTGAGCGCATACGCGCTGCGTCCTGTCCCTTCCCCAAGGCCCACAGGCACACATCTATCCACCTGCCTATCGGCCGCTTCCCTTTGGATGTATAGTCAACACCTCAATGGTATCGTGGCCGAACCAAAGTCTTGGGTGTTTTCTCCCAACCCTGCCCTTTCTCCAGTCTTTTCTGTCTTAATAGTACCACTGTAAAGGCAAGTAACTTAGGGGTTATCATCCTGAATTCCTTTCTTTATCTAACTTCTTATATCTCCTCTGTGAGACAGTATTATTGACTCTCCCTCCACAATAGACCCCGAATCTGAAAACTTAGCCCCTCTCTTGCTCTACCTCTCCAGATCGGCCCACCGCCCTCTCACCTCATACCTGGATTATGACATTCGTGTTCCTACTGGTCTTACTACTTCTGCTCTTGCCCCGCTATAGTCCTTTCTCCAAAGAGCAGCCAAGTAATCTTCTTTTTAAAAACCACATGCCCTTCTTTCTCTGTTTAAAATGTTTCCAGTGACTTTCCAGTCTCCTTAGGATAAAATCCCCCTACCTCATGGCCTGTGAGGCCCTGTCTGCATGTAATGGTTGTTTCTACTCAGCTACAGTGTAAATGACTCTCAGGAGAGCAGGATCTTGCTTCTCTTGCTCATAGCCATATCCCTAGAGCTTAGAACAATATCTAGAATCTAGTCCATTTTTTTACAAAATTAGGAGTAGGAACCAACATTTAAAGTTGTCAGTTTTCACATTGTTAAGTTTTAAATTATACTTAAGTAATAACTATTACTTTCACTTTTTTTCCTCCATACACTTTTACAGAATAAAAATTTACCAATAGAAAATACCACAGATTGTCTAAGCACCATGGCTAGTGTATGCAGAGTCATGCTCGAAACACCGTGAGTATTAGCTGATTCTTTTTCACTTTAACAATCCTCTTGAAATAGTTGTCTAGAAATGAACAGGTCTTATTTGGAAGGCAGAAAATAAGTATATCTGAAGTATCCAATGTTACATATATGAACAATATTAAAATAATCTGGAGCTTAATGTAACTTCTGGTTAAGTAGAAAGTACAGTGGGTTTTCAGGTCCCTAAGGCCAGTCAGACTCCCTTATTAGACTCTTCAGAATGCGGAATTTTGTGGTGCTCTTATGGAGATAGGGAAGAGCTTTGCTGTTTTGGTTATGCTTCTCATCAGCATTCTCTCTCCTTTCCAGTAAGAACCTTGCCTTTTTGCTAGAGGACGAGAGTTACTCTTCTACTTATCCCTTTCTCTCAGTATTAGTTCAGTCTTTATTCATTCATTTATTTACTTATTTAGTTAGTTAATTTTTCCAACACTAATCTGAATTCTCTGCTGGGTTTCCCTTCACTTTCAAGCCATTTATCATATATACCACGGTATTGTCTGGCTGGATTTCTTATCAGCAGGCAGAAAGAATCTCTCCTGGATTCCTAAATAACATGGTTTTATTAGATAACTTTTGTTTTTGTGGAGCTTTTCATTTTCCAAAGCAGTATTTACACATCATCTTACTGGAAAACCTTACGAAGTAGGAGGGCAACTATTCATTATCGTTGTCATTTAGGGGAGTGAGGTCCTGGGAAGTGAAGGGACTTTAATGCCCAGTGGCCAGTCAGCCACACATGTCCTGGATGCCCTATCCTGGTTCTGGATGCTTTCTGCTATGCCATGCTGCCTTATATATAGATGAAAGTTCTATTTCCCTTTTTCCCAAATGAGAGAAGAATATGAGTGAATTTTAGTAGAATTAGAATCCAGTAATATAATAATGTAAATGCTTAGATTAAGTTAGCTTCTAAATAGCAAGCATATTGCTCTGTTAAGCTAGTGGCTTTTTTCATCATATTGGTGGGAACAACCTTTACAAAGCACCTGTCCTGAAACCATTATTTTGGGGGTTACTTGATTTCTCTAAGTTTGCCTCATCCCTGCCAAACAGAAGGGGTGATACGCCAAGGAGGGTGCATATAGAGATCAGAATACGTACGTAATAACTGCTGCACCCACCTCAGTTCTCTGGGAATCTCACCATGGAGAAAGGGGGTACATAATGTTAGCATTCCTTTTAGAGATCAACAGGATACATCCTTCGGCATCAACTGAATGTTGAATCAGCTCATTAAGTAGTGATGTGCCTCATCCATCCATATGTTTTCTACCCTCCAGGGAATACAGAAGCAGATTTACAAATGAAGAGACGGTGTCATTCTGCTTGAGGGTAATGGTGGGTGTCATAATACTCTATGACCACGTACATCCAGTGGGAGCATTTGCCAAAACTTCAAAGATTGATGTAAGTTATATTGCTTTATTTAATTCCAAACCATTTCCATAAGTGGAACTCATAGGCGTTTATTTTTTTAAGGTTTTTATTAGTATTATTATTATTATTTTGACAGAGAGAGAGCAGAAGTAGGCAGAGTGGCAGGCAGAGGGAGAAGCAGGCTCCCCGCTGAGCAGGGGGCCCAACATGGGGCTCGATCCCAGCACCCTGGGATCATGACATGAGCCGAAGGCAGCTGCTTAACCGACTGAGCCACCCAGGCGCCCCTCGTAGGCGTTTATTTAAAAGAGCTGCAGGTTGCACTCTGTCACAGACCTCAGTTTTATAGTTTCCGATAATGGTGGGCTTCTGTTGCCTTTTGTCTTGTGTTGGGTTTTTTACAGCCATACACGGTGGAGTAGAATGACCTGAGGACAGCCTCAGTCTTCTAGCATGCCTCCTTGTCCCTCTTGCTCCTCAGCAGTCCTGCATATTTGGCAATATAAATAAATGATTAGACATAAGAAATTTCCTTTCGTTCTTTGACCAAAGGCCAGTTCAAACAAAAGATTTATTTCCAGATGTATATAGAAAGTCAGTAGAGGTGCTCCTAGTAAAAAAAGACTATATAATACAGATTTTCTCCCCCTTCGTAATCATAATAATTTGTGGCTCTAGTCTGGGTTCCCACTTTGCTTGTCTCTATAGAAGTTCATATTAGGAATAAAGCAGGTTCCTGGTTTCTCTGTTTTGTAATTTCTTTCCTGACCCTGTTCATCAGAATTAGAACCAGTATTTGGTGAGAATTGTCTTCCAGTTAGTTTCCTTTTCATAGCTAGCTCAGGCTGTCAGCATTTCGTGTCTAGATTACTGATTGCTAACCAGCCTCCCTACCTTTCTTTATTCATGTCCATCCTCTGTGAAGAGAAATGAGTTAACATTTATTGATTACTGTGTCTCAGGAATTTTATGCTTGTTTCCCCACTTACCTCTGAAAATACTCCTAAGATGTAGATGTTATTTCCTCTGTACTAAGAGAGAATCTAAAATTTAGGGAAATTACATAGTATAATCTCTAGTGAATTGTGGAGCGGGATTTTGAACCCACATCTCCATGGCTTCCAAAGCCTGTGCTCGCCTTTTCTACTTTTTTTTCTTTCTTTCTTTTGATTTTATTTATTTAGAGAGAGCGTGCGCTCTAGAAGGGGATTGGGTAGAGGGAGAGAGAATCCCAAGCAGACTCCACACTGAGCACAGAGCCCAATGCAGGGCTTGATTCCAGGATCCCAAGACCATGACCTGAACCAAAATCAAGAGGAGGACACTCAACTGACTGAGCCACCCAGGCGCTCCAAGCCTGTGCTGTTTCTACTACACTCTACGTTTTCACGATCGTCAGGCTCATCGTCCTCACATACCACCTTTGCTAAGTTGTTCCCTTTTTATAGCCTGTAACAAGTCCCTACCCCATTAGTTACAACTGAGTGTTCCTTGGCTTGTGAGGCCCTCTGTAAACTCCCCTATGCTAGTCATTTCAGCCTTGCAAAATTCGGTCCTCTGCGTGTGATGAGCTTTATTATTTTTGTCAAGGTGTTTGTCTACCTGGAAAGGCTTCTCTGTTCCTTGGCAGCGTGTCCATTCCGTCTTCTCAAAAGCTGCTCCGCACCTGTTCCGGGAAGTCGTCCCTTAGCCGACCCTTCGTTTTCTCATTCGTGTGCATGGTGCTTTTGTTTGACCGAATCGGTTCTTAAAAAGTTTTGTTTCACAGAGAAACTGAAAATAACATTTGGGTAGATTTTTTTCCTTCTTTTAAGAAAAATGATTTTGACATTTTAAGAATGTAATTTCTCATGAGTTCCATAGTTGTGCTAATTTAAGTACTACTGTTTTGAGATAATGAATGTTATATGGGAAAACAAACATTTTTACCTTTTCTGTTTCCTTTTCTCCTTAGATGAAAGGTTGTATCAAAGTTCTTAAGGACCAACCTCCAAATAGTGTAGAAGGTCTTCTAAATGCTCTCAGGTGTGTATATGTACATGTGCATATGTATAGAAAAAATATCTGTAAGAAAATGCTTCAAAATGTGAATAGTACAAAGAAAATATATATTTCATATTAGAAATGGGAAGATCTCATTTTGCTTACTGGCAATCTTGCTTTCAAATACTGGTTACAGTATTTTTACAATAAAGAGAGCGTGCGTGTCAGGGGGGTGCAGTCACATGAAAATAGCAGCTTTATTTCTTTGCCAAAGATCTTGGCTTTCATTTTTTTATTGTCTTGGGATGTTTACTTTTTAATTTTTTTAATGAATGTACAACATGCTCACAGTAAATAAAATTCAGCAAACACAGGAAAATTTAAAGCAAAATAAGGAAATCACATGATCTCACTATTTTTGAAATAAACCACTATTAACACTTTGATATATAGTCTTGCAAAGCTTTTTCTTTACACTTGTAGATAGTCACAGTTCTGTGATACTTATCTTTTTACAAATATAATACCATAAAAACACTTCTACGAAAACTAGCTCTTTTCCCTTAAAATAGTGTGATTACATTTCTAGTTTCACAGATATCTTTATTACTTTTGTATATTTCTTACAGTATTTCTTATAATGAAAATAAAGCAGTTATTTGCTGTCTTTTCTCAGCTTAGACCTACTTGATATTACTGTAGCTCCTAAGAATGCTGGAATTTTTTTTTTTTTTTTTTTAAAGACAGGCTTTTTATTTTTTTTAAGTAAGCTCTAGGCACAGCACGGGGCTTGAACTCACGACCCCGAGATCAAGAGTCACGTGTTCTGCTGACTGAGTGGCCAGCACCTCTTGAAGGCTGGAATTTAATTTAATTAATTAATTAATTTATTTATTTATTTATTTATTTATTATTTATAAGATTTTATTTATTTATTTGACAGAGACACAGCGAGAGAGAGAACACAAGCAGGGGGAGTGGGAGAGGGAGAAGCAGGGGTCCCGCGGAGCAGGGAGCCTGATGCAGGGCCCGATCCCAGGACCCTGGGATCATGACCTGAACTGAAGGCAGACGCCTAATGACTGAGCCACCCAGGCGCTCCTGCTGGAATATTTTTAAATGCAAATTTCAGCGTACTATAACATCTTGGACTCACAGAGATTTAATTTATAGTATAACTTCCCTAACATAAAAGATAATTTGCTCATTGCTCGATTATTTTGTGTTTAAACACAAAATTACACGGGCACAGAATATTTCTATGGAGACTTCTTGAGGTCATGGGCCATCTTTGCTTTTCACTGTAGTGCACTGTAGTTCACATGATACACAAAAATGATTGCCAGTTCAGTATTAAATTTCTCACCTTTAATGAGCAAAATAGGTTGTTATTCCTCTTGAATGCTTAGTCACACTTGGTGCATCATAAAGCAGAATTCTATGCTGTATCATCTCAGTTGAATGGAACCATCAAATGATTTTATTAGGATTATGAAAAGTATTCTGTAAGCAGTGACTACATGAGTAAAGGAGGTCAATTCTAAACAAATATAAGAAAGATTCAGGATCATAATATAACAATAAAAAGCCTCATAATGTCGAACTATTTCAACCATAAGCCTATAGAAACCATAACTTTCGGGAATTTTTTACTCTGGAGGTTTTTACAACATAAACCTCATTGGTTTTATCCATTTCATGGTATTGTGAATCTTTACCACTTGATCCCTTTCTGAAGACTCCCTGGGTCCCAGTCAGCCTGGGTTTTCTCCCAAGACCCTTCTTTCTTACTGGTGAGACACTGTGAAGCCAGCCAGTGACAGGAAACCTGCTTTGAAAAGGAAGAGGGAATCAAAGTCTAGGAGGGCCTGGTGGTATTTCTTTTTATTTTTTATGTTTTTTAAATTTTTTAAAAAGAGTTTTATACTTAGAGCACAAGCGGGGGGGCACGGCAGAGGGAGAGAGAGAAGCAGGCTCCCCACTGAGCAGGGACCCTGATGTGGGGCTCGATCCCAGGACCCTGAGATCATGACCTGAGCTGAAGGCAGTCATTTAACTGACTGAGCCACCCAGGCGCCCTGGGCCTGGTGTTGTATTTCTTTACCTTGAAGGGACAGTGCCCCACACATTAAAAACTCAGAGTTTGCTTTTGTTTTTCAGAATTTAAAGGTAATTGGGCCTCTTGTTTAGAGCAGCAGCCCAGGCAACGGGGCTGAGAGGTGGGATTGAAGTCTCGCATGCAACAGTCTGTGTTTGAGGGAAAGGGGAAGTAAAGCACCATTGAGGCAAGAGCCACCTGTCAGTTTTCAGTTTTTGTTCCACGTATCTAATGGAAAGTAGAAAATGAAGGTTTTGTTGCAGAGATAACTCTTGAACTGCTTTTACGTGTTATGTGTCAGGTTCTTACTTTTTCACCTGGGAAGTTTTGTAAGGTTCATTGGTACACTTGATACTTTATGGTAGTGGTTACAATTAGTAACATTTTTATATCACTGTACGTTCATAAACAATGTCATATGTAGGACTTTATTTAATCCACACCACAGCTCTGTGAGGTAGGTGATGGATAGGAGGTGCTGGGGATGTCTGAGAGACTCACAGATCATATAGCTAATAAATGTCGGAATCTGTTTTCACAGTCAGGATTTCATTCTTAAAATCCCATGTGCTTAGACAATGAATCATGGAACACTTCATCTAGAACTAATGATGTAATGTATGGGGATTAACATAAGAATGAAAAATAAAAAAATAAAAAAATAAAAATCCCATGTGCTTGATGCTATATCATTGAGCCTTAGGTTTCCTACATGACTGAACTCTGAAGTGCTTTGGAATAACTAGGAAGGAGGTGAAAATGCAGATCCCCAGGTCACCATCCCCCAGAGAGTCTCTCTCTCAGGTCTGGGGTGGGGCTCGGGCATCTCATTTTATAAGCAAACACCCTAGCTGATGTAATGCTGGCACTTTGAGAAACACTGCTCAAACTAAATCACTGTAGCCCTTAATGTTCTTCACTCTAAGAGCAAAGGAGATACTATTTAAAAAGCATTTCATAATCCCAAAAGTGCTGTGCAATTGTTGTTATTTACACCTCTACAGAATGGGAGATACTTTTGTGGAATTACTTTCTGAGTAGCTGCTTTACTAGAGATGCTCACTCCATCATTTGCCTCAGAGCCGACAGTTAATAATTTAAAAAATTTATTTTTATTTTTATTTTTTTTAAGATTTTATTTGTTTGACAGAGAGAGAGAGACTGCGCGCACAGGCAGGGGGAGCGGCAGGCAGAGGAAGAAGGAGAAGCAGGCTTCCAGCTGAGCAGGGAGCCTGATGCGGGTCTCGATCCCAGGACTCTGGGATCATGACCTGAGCCAAAGGCAGACGCTTAATTGACTGAGCCACCCAGGCACCCCAATAACTAAAAAAATTTTCAATTTTAATTGCATACACATATATATGCTGTTTATTTTGAATGCTTCTCCGTAGCTATTATATATAGTGCCTCCAACTTATAGTATGTGATTACAGAAAAGCAGCAAGTCATGCCTAAATTTTACAGGTTGGAAAAATGGAACCAAGTGCCTTGACCATGAGAGAGCAACCTAGAGCTGGGAGTTAAGATTCAGTGCTAGATAACTGCATTCTTTATTAAATTTCAGAGTAAAGGTAAATAATGGTTGATTTTCTTCGGTAGAAAAGTCATAGCACTCAGAGGAACTTTGGTGTTATGCACAAAGTGAAATAATGCCATACGTGTCCATATATTATTTTCATACATGTTAGGTGTTCCTGCCCTTTCTGCCCTTTCTTTCTTTCTTTCCTGCCTCCCTCTCTCCCTCCCTCTGTCCTTCCTTCTTTCCTTCCCTCCTTTCTTTCTTGTTTTTTTTTTTTTTGTTTGTTTGTTTAGAGAGGGAGGGGCAGAGGGAGAGGGAGAATTCCAAGCAGGCTCCACGCCCAGTACAGAGTCCAACACGGGGCTCGATCCCACAGCCCCAAGATCATGACCTGAGCTGAAATCAAAGAGTTGGACGCTTAACCAACTGAACCATCCAGGTGCCCTAATTCCTGGCCATTTCTTGAGAAGAATGTGGTGATGTGACAGGCCTGCCTCCCAGTCAGCACCGTTCAGGGCAAGGATCTGAGAACTGCTGGAAGTGCATGATCACATCCCGCAGAAGCAGCAAGAACTTGTGTCTGGTAGAGAGGAAAGCACTCAGAACTCCTGGAATGTCCCAGAACATTGCTGAGTAGTGGTACTTAAAACTTAAATCTGTGTAGAAATGTTGGTGTGCCACTTGTGTGGCCCTGTCCCCTATTCAGGCGCATAAAGGAAAAGGGAAAAAACAGAAATGAAGAGAAGGATGTTAAACATTTTTATTTCCTGACATCAGTAGGATTGTGTGCAGCTAAATATACTTTATCTGCACTTGGAAAAGAAAACAAGGCTTTAGTGTTGGCTACATCGCCTGCCACTTAATGTAAATATTCCTTTATGGATTGTTTTTCCAGCCTGGCTGCATATTTTCTTGTCTCCTTCCACAAGTACCAATTAATTGAGCACCTATCACATGCCAGGTGCTCTGGTGTCTCTTTAGTAATATGTGAACAGTTTGGAAATGACTTACAAGTAAAACTGTTGAGAATTTATCAGGTACTTAATAAGTACATGTTTGTGTCCTTACCTCTCCAAGGCTTTGCATTCAGGTGCTTTCTTCAATTTTTAAATTGATTTGAAATGAAACTAACAAGAATTGGGTTTAAATTTCTTGAAGACACAAAGACCATCTGTGTGTACTTGCTTAAAATGATATATTCCTGGGGCGCCTGGGTGGCTCAGGCGGTTAAGCGTCTGCCTTCAGCTCAGGTCATGATCCCAGCGTCCTGGGATCAAGCCCCGCATCGGGCTCCCTGCTCAGCGGGAAGCCTGCTTCTCCCTCTCCTACTCCCCCTGCTTGTGTTCCCTCTCTCTCTCTCTCTCTGTCAAATAAAAAAAAAAAAAAAAAAAAAAGATATATTCCTTAAAGATTATATGTGAAATTCTTAGAAGCCAAATTAACTGATACAGCATTAAGTTCTGTCTGAACTGTCCACATTCAAGCACTGAACATCTGTATCCATTGCTTCTCATCTGGTCCAGGCCTTGGTCATCCCTCCCTGAGGCCCCTGGAACAGCGCCCTGCTTGGTCCCTGTGCTGTTCCTCTGCTCCCTACACTTCTTCCTCAGCAGCCAGAGCAGTCCTTCCAGAACCTAAATGAAATCCCACCTAATATCCTCCACTGCTTTCACTGCACTTGGAATAACCTGTCTCTAAGGCCCCACTTGGTATTTTCCTCCTTTGCCCCTGGTATGAGTATATTACCATCTGTCTGCCCTGCCAGATTGTAAGCTCCTGGAGCAGAGTCGGACACGTAGGCTTACTCACCTAGTTTGGGCTATTAAAGGGCTCCTGTGGTGAATCTTCTCATAAACCAGTGATCACTCTTTATGTTCTTGTGTTTACATGCCTATAGCAAAACACATCTAGCTGGAAACAAGGCACTTAAGAGTATTGAGACATTTTGGGATGTGATAGTTTGGGACTAGAACGGAGCTCAGCATATTTCTCTGTAAAGGGCTAGAGGGTAAACAGACATTTTAGGGTTTGGGGCCACATGGTTTCTGTCACATCTACTTTGCCACTGTAGCAAGAAGGTAACCATAGGTAATACTGAAGTAAATCAGTATGGCGGTCTTCCATTAAAACTTTTTATAGGGGCGCCTGGGTGGCTCAGTTGGTTAAGCGACTGCCTTCGGCTCAGGTCATGATCCTGGAGTCCCGGGATCGAGTCCCGCATCAGGCTCCCTGCTGAGCACGGAGTCTGCTTCTCCCTCTGACCCTCGCCCCTCTCATGCTCTCGGTCTCTCATTCTCTCTCTCTCTCTCTCTCAAATAAATAAATAAAATTAAAAAAAAAAAACAAACTTTTTATAAAAACACTGAAATTTGCATTCATATAATTTCCATGTTAACATGAAATATTATTCTTTTGATTTCTTTCCCCATTAATTTAAAATTATAAAAATGTACTTCACTCACAGCCCATACAAAAATAGGTAGTGAGTTAGATTGGGCCACCGGCTGTAATTTGTCAGTCCCTGAGATGGAGCAAGGACTGTTTTCATCTGAGTGAGAGGTGCAGCTTGAGTGTTTCCTTTAGACTTTAACCAGTTGTGACGCAGTTACAAAGTTCTTGGATCTTCTGTTTAAAAGCTGGTAGGGAGGCTAAGCAAGACAGAACCTGAATCCAGTTGAAGCTGGAAATCAAGGGCATGATTCTGTGAGGGAAGATTGGCCTATTTGCTCATCTTGTAATACTAGAAACCAGTGAGTACAGATAATGATTTTTTTTAAATTCCCTAAAATTGCTGTTTTTGTTTGTTTACTTTTAGGTACACAACAAAACATTTGAATGATGAGACTACCTCCAAGCAAATCAAGTCCATGCTGCAGTAACAGCCGTGGAGTGCGCACCTGCTGTGGATGGAAGACAGTATTCTGCAGTGACTGGGAATGCTCAGTTTTTAGTGATTACAATTACTATCTCATGTACTCTTGCTTTTTATTTCTTGCCTCTGTTCCTCTTCCCTCTTTTTTAATCATGTTCTCGTTCTTAAGACTTCTTTTCTGTGCCAAAATCAGTAAAGTTATACTCTGAAGGGATATTGTCCTTTCAAACGGGCCATCTAAGGCAGCTAATTATGCATTGCATTGGGGTCTCTACTGAGAAAAATTGTGACTTGAACTAAATATTTTTAAATGTGGATTTTTTTTGAAAACTAATATTTAATATTGCTTCTCCTGCATGGCAAAACTGCCTATTCTGCTATTTAAAAACCCTCAATGACTTTATTTTCTACTGCCGCTTTTTTCATGTGCAGCCAAAATGAAAATGTTTAAATTAACTTGTGTTGTACAAATGGTACCCAACACAAACTTTTTTTAAATTAGTAAGACTTTTGTTTAAAGTTTTAAGTTTGCATTTGACTTTTTTTGTAAGGATGTATGTTGTGTGTTTAACCTTTATTAACTAACGTTAAAAACTGTGATGTGTGCGTAGAATATTACGTATGCATGTTCATGTTTAAAGAATGGCTGTTGATGATAAAATAAAAATCAGCTTTCATTTTTCTAAGTGTGGCTTGGTTTACTGGCGTTTTGTTTTTAAGCTTGTAAAGTCTTCCCCGTGTTATTTTAGTGGAGTGCGTACACACATCAAATATTTCCCCTTCTTTGTAATAGTATTTTTCATTATTGTCTTAGTTTTGATTGCTTTTAAAATCTTGCTAAATGCAGTAAGACCATTGATCTTGTCATTAACTGCCTCTTACTCTTGATTGACTCTTGTATGGTTGTAGTAATAGGAAGAAAACTGCACTTGCCTGACTCACAGTCCCCAGGGGTGAGAGGGTGGTCACAGGAGGCGACTAGGGTGGCAGGAAGAGCAGCTCTCAGCATTGGGAGGAGCGTGTGTGTCAGAGGGGCTTGAAGCCATAAGCCTTGACACTCGTAGAAAACCCGCGTGTGTGTTATTTAAAGATCATAAAACCTTAATCATGAGATCGAAATGTCCTGATTGGGAGAAACAGCTTAAAGCTTGTCTAGTCCCACTGTGCTGGGGTTGTGATGAGTGTCTTGAGTGTCTGAGCTCTGGTGCATTTCAAGTGGAAGGAGTCCCAGAGGCTTCCACCAAATCCTTCTGGCTTAATGGTGCTGGATCATGATGCCCACATCGCCACCGTGGACTCCCTGCTGACCTCCTTGGCCTTGGTCTCATGTGCTCCCGGTGCATACCCTGCTCTTCTTCAGCCAGGCTCAGCTGCCTGCAATTTCTAAGTTGCGTGTGGCGTCACACCCCCCACACCAACTCTGGCTGGTCCCCAAGCCTGCACTTTCCTTCCTCCCTCACGTCCATCCGTTGACCAGCAGCTCTCATTTTTTAAGACCTTCTCCATGAAGCCTTCAGGATAACATTACCCCAGTCTTCTAAGAGTATTGTAATGGGTTAAATAGTGGCCCTTTAAAAGATACGTCTACCTGGAACCTGAAAATATAACCTTACTTGGAACAAGGGTATTTGCAGGTAAAATCAAGGATCTGGAGGTGAGACCATCCTGAATTAGAGTAGGCCCTAAATCCAATGACAAATCCTTGTAAGAGAAAAGAAAGGGAAACAGACCGAGCAAAAGGCCATGTGAAGGTAGAGGCAGATAGGAGCAGCGCATATCGACAAGCCACGGAACCAAGAATGGCTGGCAATCACCCGAAGCTGGAAGAGAGTCATGGGACAGATTTCTCACTCCAGAAGAAGGGAGTCTCCAGAAGGAACCAACCCTGCCGCCGCCACCTTGACTTCAGACTTCCAGTCTCCAGGACCATGAGAGGACACATTTCTACCACATTTGTAGTAATTTGCTATGGCAGCCCTGGGAATCCAACACTGGTGTCTTGTTCCAACACCTCTGATACTTGACTGCACTTGTGGGTGCCTTTTCTGACCCTGTGAGAACTCGGATAAGAGCCATGTCTGATTTTTCCCTCAGTGCCCCAAGGATCTTGTGCAGTACCCAGACTGGAGTAGGGGCCAAGCGAATGCTCGGATGGGGTGAATGAACACAAGTAAAAAATAATGAGGCAGCTGGAAGAGAGACTGGCCTTTGCAGTCAGCACAGCTCACGCTCCGCATATTGGAGAAGTAGAGAAATCTACTACAGACTGAGGGCTAGCAAACTGGTCTGCGGGCCAATCTGCCCACCTCCTATTTTTGTACAGCCTGTGAACTAAGAATAGTTTTTTACATTTTTACAAGGTTGAGAAAAATCAAAAGAATATTTCATGGCATATGTAAAGTATATGAAATTCAAATTCCAGTGTCCATAAATAAAATTTTATTGGAACACAGCCTCACTCACTTGTTTACATATTATTTTTGGCTATTTTTGCACTACAACAGCAGAATGGAATTCTTGTGACAGAAGCCATATGGCCCTCAGAGGCTAAAATATTTACTATCTGGCCCTTTACAGAAAGAGTTTGCTGACCCCTCTGCTAGTTACAAGAGCAGGTTTATTTGAGAACTGGGGGGAAGTGCAGTGCTGCAGTGTGATAAAAGGAGCCATCCCTGCTGCCACGGATTTAATTTCGGGTCTAATAGTTGCGGTTCAGATGGCCAAAGAGAACAAATCGTCAACTTCCCACCTACCAAGTCTGATTTCTTATTCGTAACGTCCGTCCTAGAGTGAAGGATAATGGGACTGACCATGGGCTCATCAAGAAAGAGGGCCAAGGTGAGTTGGCAGGGTCTGCCCTGCGAACTGGAGGGAGGTGGGACCCTGCTCCGCGTCGGTAAATCTTAACGACACTCGAAACCCGGCCTCCTCTAGCCCCCTCTCCCCTCTAAAACACAGTTCTGCTCAGTATCTCTGCTCCTCTCAGTCCAGTGCCTGTGCCTCTTCCCTCATGATACAAAGTACCCATTGCATCATGACTCTCTTCGCCACTGCCCCATTTCTACAGCCCTCAATATGGATGACTAGAACATTTCAATCAGCTATTTTCCCTTTACAGATTGGGATTAAAAAGCACTCGGCTATTTTAAGATTGCTCAAAATATTTTAGACTTGTCATAAAGATAGTTAGCATTTTTACTCAAATCTAGGTCTTTTGAGTTAAAAATGCCATTCTGGTTCCATTTGAGATTGCAGTCAACTCCATCCCATAAATTCTTATGAAATAATCCCTTACCGAGCATATTTCAGGCTCTGTACAGTGTGATGCATAGAAGAATGCATAGAAGGATCTGTGCATGAGGAGTCAGGAAACCCAAGCCACATCACTTCTTTGGAACTCTGCCTCCTCGGTAAAATGAGAGAATTGAAACAAAATCTCTAATGTTTGATTCCACATCATATACTACATGTCTTGTATATACTATCTGCAACAGGCAGTAGGAATGTGAACAGTTAAAACACAGACTTTGGAGTTGGTGGACTGGAGTTTAACTCAGTGTGACTTTGGTGAGTCCACGTCCTCATTTACAAAATGGGTAATACTCGAGATACCTACCCCTCTACAGTGGCCCTGAGGATTATGCCAGATAATGCCCATAATGTCCTGTACGTATCAAAAGTGCTCGCTGTCAGTCTCATTATGTCCATCATGACATTTAACTGTATTAAAAACAACAACGCAGTCTATTCCAAGTGTCCTGTCCATTAACGTGTATTGTTTTCCATTTATTCTAGAGTAGTCAACAGTACCAGTTCTACTTCCCTCAGTGAAGGTGCTAGGCAAAGCTGCTCAATTTTAATGAACCCTTTAAAGATCCTATAACTAATAAACACTGTGTGGTTGTTCCAGTTTTCTAAATGGAGAGGCGATGAACTGCCTTTTGAAATGAAAATTAGCAACACAATGATTTTTAAGCATCAAACTCCAGTGTACGGATACATTGCTTCAGTCAGTGTGTTCACAAGCACATCTTTATGTCCGTCAACATTTAGTAAGTACCTCTCCAGAGCCCACTTAGACTGTGTCTTAGGACTCTAATGATGGGTTCCGGGCGGGGCCCGAATGGAGGAGGGCAGCATGTTCTGGGTGTTCAGAGAGGGTATTCGGATAGAAGAAGCCACAGTAAAAGCAAATATTGGGTGTATATTCTCCATGGTGTGGTCTGAATATTGGGTTTACACATAACACCAGGAGCATTCAAGATTTTTTTTTTTTTTTGAGAAATTCCTCAATAATGTGTGGTTGTAGGAGAAATAATTTGTATGGCTTTTGTAAGTGCAATAGACTGGGTTCAAATTTTATGTCATTGATGTTTATTCTTCCATGCCTTTACCCAAATGCAACTTCCTATATGCACCATTCCACATTTTGCTTTATTCATTTAATATGAATTGGAAATTGTTCCATATTTTTATATAAAGAGTGTTTTCATTCTTCTTGAATGCTGTGTAGTATTCCATTATATGGATGTACTATAACTTACTTAACCATCCCTCTGTTTGATGGACTCCGGCTCTTTCCAGACTATTGTCAACAGTGGTGTGAGGAGGAGCCTTCGTGCATGTGTGCAAGTATCATGTGTCTCCTTCGCTTCGCATCCATCACCCCTGGCCAGGCTAAGCTTGCTGTTCCTTGAGCACAGGGTGGTCACTCCCCTCTCCCAAGTCCTTTGCAGTGGCAGGTCCCCCTACTGGGATTGTGGGTGGGTCATGCCCTCTGTCTTTGTGCAGATGTTACCTACCAGGGAGGCCTACCTTGACCCCTGCTGTTGAAAATGACAACCTCCCAGACACTCCGCACTACCCTTACTCTGTTTTTGTCTCCGCTTCACTTATCACTGAACCTGCTGTTCTAGCCTGGGGTGTCCATGGGAAGCAGAGCATGAGCAAGGGCTGTGTGCTGTGGGTAATTTTTGGAGGAGGTCCCAGTGAGCAGAACCAGGGGGTGGGCAGAGTGAAACAGGCCAGGAGGGAAAGTCAATACAAGGCTGGGTTCTCATGTTGGGACTCTGTGCTCCTGGCCCTTCTGGGGAGCTTTGTAGAAAGCCCCTTGGATCTGTCCTTCTGGATGCAGACGAGGGTAGTATTCATCCACCAGCGCCCATCTGCGGTTGGTCTAAGGTTACAATAGGAGGCCTGACCCCTGCTGTTCTTGCCACCCTTCTTTATCCTTCTCCCTCTGCCCTCAGACGTATCTCCCAAAGTAGCACATTTGTCAGTGACACCTGGGAAAGTCATGCTGTTGATCAGTGTGCTTGATCAAAGTGGAATCCTAGGGCATGTTCAGCTCTGAGGAGGCCCTAGATTCCCCTAACCAGGTCGGCAGTCTCCTGCATATCATCATTATGGCAGGAATTAGCAAAGTGATCGTGGAACTTTTGTTTAGTGCCTGTGTGTCACACCCCAGATGGTCGGTTCCATTAGAGCAGGGCCAGGTCTGTTCCCTGTACTGCTGTATTCCCAGTGTCTAGATGTAATTAATTACTGGACTGATTTCAATCATTATACAGTACAGTTGAAGATACTAAGGCCTATGGGAAAATTAAGGTAGACTGGGAGTGCTGGGCAGAGGACCAGTTAGCAATTTAGTAGGGTGGACAAGGGTAGGTGTCTTAAGGAAGGTAGCATGTGAGCCGGGACTGAAGGAGGGAAGGCAGTTAGCAGTGAGGGTGTCTGCGGAAAGGGGTCCTGGGCAGACAGCTGAGAGCAACTGCAGATCCCTCAAAGCAAAACAGTGCCTGAGGAGCAGGGGGAGCCAGGGAGGGAGGTGCGGTCAGAGGGGTAATGGCATCGCATCACATAAGGCCATAGCAGCCAACCAGAAGACTTTGGCCTTTGCTCTGAGTCATCAGAGGGCTCTGAGCAAGGACTGATATAAACTGATATCTTTGATAAGGTTTAACTCTAACCCTCTGACTGCCAAGAACAGACTGAGATGAGGCAAGACAGAAGCAAGGAGACCAATTAAGGAATTGCAAGAGGCAATTAATCAATCGAGGCAAAAAATAAAGGCAGATCATTGCACTGGGTGTAGTGAGAAGGAATGAGATCCAGTATATATTTTGAGGGAGAGCCACAGGTGTCCCCAGCAGATCGGAGTCAAGAATGATCCAAGTTTGGGGCTTGAACACCTGGAAGGAGGTATGGGGTGGGAAGGAAGTGGGAAGGAGGTGAGTGGAGCATATTTTGCAGGAGCAGGGAGATTATCTCTGGCTCAGTAAGCACTAGCATTTTTCACTAGTTGAGGGCTTTTGCCCTGAGATTCCGGCCCCCATTGGCCCAGTGCGGGAGTATTTCTTGGAGCATTGGGTGGCGAGAGGCTGAGAGATGGGAGGGGCATGGAAGGTGGACACCAGAATGGTTTGGGTAGGGAAAAGACCACTGTATGGGTTCTGGTCCCCCTTCTGCCTGTCAGTGGCTTTATGACCCATTCTCCCTATTTCTAAGGTCTCACCTCAGACCTGGAAAAGCTGCTCAGGCAACACTGGCCTCCAGGCTGTGCCCTATGTGCTTTTGGGAGGTCCAAAGAAAGAGGAGAGCTGCACAGGGATGGTCAAGGGCAGAGAGATGCTTCTTCTTTCAGACCCCCATGGCTACAAGGCAGCTCAACTATCCTGCCTCCTCTGCTGGTCACAAGCTCACAGCGCCTGGAGACTCTGACTTAGCTGCTGAAAGGGGATTTTATTTTATTTTATTTTTAAAGATTTTATTTATTTTTTAGAGAGCGAGCGAGAGAGAAACAGCATGATAGGGGAGAGGGTCAGAGGGAGAAGCAGGCTCCCCGCTGAGCCGGGAGCCCGATGTGGGACTCGATCCCAGGACCCTGGGATCATGACCTGAGCCGAAGGCAGACGCTTAACCATCTGAGCCACCCAGGCGCCCTGAAAGGGGATTTTAGACAAGGGCCTTCCTGTGAGTACTGTTAGGGTGGGCTCTCTAGAGGGTCCTACAAAGGGAGGAAAATAGTTTTGAGCGGCCACTGTATGTGAGCATGTTATTGAAGGGGTACAAACACATGGAGTGCTGGTTCACAACCCTCTTGGGAGCTTCAGCTTCCTGGGTATGATCTGAAACTGACCCCTGTAGTGAGAGGGCAGGGAGAGAGACCTCAGAAAGCGGCAGGCCACTCCAAGGGGTTAGTTTTAATATCAGTGAAGGGAACTTACATACAGGTCTTGTGTTGGGTGGCAACAAGATGAATGGATCCCTGCACCTGCCCTCCAAATCTTCAAAGTTTATAAAGAGGCGCTATGTTCATTTATACACCATGTAGGTGTTTTCAGCATCACATCACCACCTCAAGGCTATGTCCTTGAGGCAGCCTCTGAGAGCAGGAAAGGCAAGGTTGCACTTGCAACCCTCATTCCAAGGACA
>NW_023270415.1:71017393-71101825 GCF_011800145.1 Mirounga leonina | reverse complement strand
GCAGGAAAGGCAAGGTTGCACTTGCAACCCTCATTCCAAGGACAGAGTAGGGGGTGAGGAGCCTGGGAGTGCCTGGGTCCAGCTCACAGGTCAATTGGCAGTCACGTCTTTTTGATGATATTCTCTAACATGGAGATATTTTTACCCCTGCTTTACAGGAGAGGAAACAGAAGTTCAGAAAGGTTAAGAAACTTAGCCTAAGTTCACACAGCTACCTGCAAGATGATTTGTATGAATGCATGGGAATAACACTGATGGGCAAATGTTACCAAAATGTCAATACTGCTTGTATCTGGGTAGTGGAGTTACGGAGATTCAAGTGTTCTTCATACATTTCTGAGACCTTTGTTTTGTTTTTTTTAAGATTTTATTTATTTATTTGAGAGAGTGAGAATGAGAGAGAGAGAGCATATGAGAGGGAGGAGGGTCAGAGGGAGAAGCAGACTCCCCGCCGAGCAGGGAGCCCGATGCGGGACTCGATCCCGGGGCTCCAGGATCATGACCTGAGCCGAAGGCAGCCGCTTAACCAACTGAGCCACCCAGGCGCCCCCATTTCTGAGACCTTTGTAAATTTTTTTTTTTTACAAAGGCCATTGTTTGTTAGCTAAGTTTTATCCGTGGAAACGAACATCTTGCCGGGCCTGGGCAAAAGCAGGGGCTCTGTCCGGGGTTTTGTTTCGGCTACGGAGGGCTCCGCCAAGTCAAGAGAACCGAGCAGGAGCGCCGAGACCTGCAACCGACACGAGTCCGCAGCCTCCTCCTTTCCCACGCCCTGCGCGCGCAAGGCACGCACACGCACGGACGCATGCGCACGGGCGCACGCGCACGCGCACTCCTTCACAGCTCCTCCACGTCACGGCCCCGTCGGGTCGTGCGAGCTCTGCCGGAGGCGCTTCCTACCGTGAAAGGACTCCGGTTATGCGCTGTGCCGCGTCGCTGGCAAATTCCCACCACCAGACGAGGCTCTGCGGAGGGCCGGGCCCAGGAGTCCCGGCCCGCAGGCCCGCAGGCCCGCGCAGGCCAAGTGGAACTTCCCCCCATCTCCCTCATCCTGCGCCCGGAAAGCAGGCCAGGCTGAGCGGCGCGCGGCAGGTGTTAAGGGGAGACCGTCAGGTCCTCTGCGCCGCTGGAGAAAGGTCCTGCAGCTTCCTCCGGAGTAGCCAGACGACCAGTAATAGCCACGTCACGCAGTGATAGCTGACAGCCGAGCACTTTATGTACAACTTTCAAGTCTTCGCTGCGGTCCTGTGAGCTGGGGATTCTTAGCCCCATTTCATAGGGCGTTAATGTTGCAGGAGAGGGGAGTAACTTGCTGCAGACAGAGCTACACAGCTGTCGGCGGTGGGGCGGTGGAGGGAGCCCCGGCTCTCCTGGAACCAGCTTCTACTACCCCTCCAGGGAGAATTCTGATCCAAGGCGAGACCCTACACTAGTGGGTGCCCCCGCCCCCTCGCAGCTGGATGGGTGACTAATGTCTGGAGACCAGTCCTGAAAGGGGTGGAGGAAAGCGTGTGCGCCAGTCCTGGTGGAGCCCGTAATCACCCATGGCGGCCTGGGCCAGCAGGTCCCTGGAGGCAGGAGGACTGGAGCCCTAGGGAGGCTGTGGCACCTTTCTCAGCCATTGGCTTAGAGGGCTACAGGGCTGGGTGCAGCCAGCATCTGCAGCCCTGCGAGCGACCCATAGAGTGCAGACAGCTGTGGCACCAGGTCAGGGTCCCACATGAGTTGCTGGCTAGGCCCCTGCAGCTCCAGGCCACAGCTCTCCAGCAGGCTCCGGGCGAGGGCTGCATCCTCACTCTGCAGGGATGAGAGGACTTCTAGTGGGAGAGAAAAGGTGGTTTCCTCCATCTGATTAAAGTTTGGCTCTAAGATGCTCGCCACCTGCAAGGAGCCACCCAGAATGAACAGGCAGGTCTCCCGGGTCCTGCGTCAGTGGAACCCACCCTGAGGGTGGGAGCCTGGGGCCAGTGCTCCCCCATCTCCCACTACAGCTGAGGCTTGGCGAAATAGTGTACCCCCAACACTGCTCTTCGCACGCTGGCTGGAGTCATTGGTTTCCAACACTCCCTAGTAGCTCCCAGCCTCTGCCTGTGCTGTTTGCCTGGGTTCTGCCCCCCACTCCCCCATCTTTTCATCCATGAATTCATGAACTGCATGGAGGGGTCACCCCCTGGGAAATGCCCCTGAACCCTGTAGTTGGTGTCCTCACAGCTGCCAAAGCCACCCCATAGCTGTTTGAGCTAAAGCAGGCACTCTTTGTTGTCACTGGTTTGCATCGTCCCTTAACCAGACTGTGAGGGCTGGAACCTCTTTCACTTTGTATTCTCAGCCCCAGCAGAGGGCCTGGTGGCACAAGGTATGGATTCAGCATAATCAATAAACCCACATGTGAGTGAATGTGACCCACCCAGCAGAGGGCCCACCCGGCAGAGGTTGCACAGGCCTGGGCACTCAGAAGTCAGAGCCAGGGAATGCCCCTCTGTGAGTGAGTGCTGATAAAGGGCTCTCAAGGGACTAGGGACCGGACCCCCGACAGACCACTTGGGATATTCCCCCAGGTATCCTCCCTCCACACCCCATCCTGGAGGCTCTCACCAGCTCCAGCTGCTGGGGCATGATCCCTCTCTCCATGGACTGGGTCAGCAGGCAATGTTGGGTGTCACTGAGCACTGTTGAGAGATAGGGGTTGAGGGCCACCGAGCATCTGAAGCATCTTGCGTGTCTCCTCGTGGGCCCTAGTAACCCAGGAATGGCTGGGATACTGGAGCCCTAAAGTGGAGACAAGCTCCACTACGTACCTCTTGGGCCATCCTTCCCGAGAAGGTTCAAGAAGGCGGGAACTGTGCCTGCCCTGGAAGTGCTGAGTAAGTTGCCACCCCTTCCAACCCTTCAGTTTCCCTAAAACACGACCCATGAAGGGTGGATGGTGGGCTTCACTTTACGAAGGGCTTTCACATTAGCTCATTTGCTCCCCAGTGGCTTTGCAAGGTGGTTATTAGGATAATGGTGATTCCTCATCAAAACTACAGTGAGAACCCAGGTTGGCCTGATTCCAAACATGAAGCTCCAATCTTGGGGAATAGCATTCCTCTAGCCCCACAGGGGCATATCTGCCCCTCAATCTCCTTTTCGTGCTTGGGGAGGGACCTAATGGATGTTCGGCACCTATGATGTACAGACATGTGTTCAGTAGATCGAGCATGTGAGTAATACAAACAACACTTGCTTTCATGGCACTTATATTTCTGGCAGGGGGATGCTGATGATAAACAGTAAACACAGTCAGCCTTGTGAATATTTGGGGGGAAGAGTATAGCAGGCAGAGGGAATACCCAGTGCAAAGATCCTGAGGCAGAGCAGGCTGACTTGTTCAAGCAACGACAGCACGGGGAGTGCCATGGCTGAAGTGCAGGAAGCAAGGTGGAAAGTCGTGAAGGCTAGTGGGAAGGGGACTGCCAAGATGCAGCTGGTAGAGGCTGATGGGGAGCTTTGGCTTCCCTGTGTGTGGTGACAGGACCAAGGCCTTGCTGGTCAGCAGTATGAGCAGTTGGGAGGAAGCACTGGGAATCTGTGGGCCCTGCAGCACCTGTCCATCAGGGATGCTTCAGAGATGAATGGCTGCTACTTCACTTCTGGCCCCCATATCTCATGGTGGTTCCTCTTTTGGGGGATTCTCACCCAGAACTCAGGGAAGGGGGTTCTGGGAAATTAAGATCCCAACTTCCTAAGGTGACAACAGAACAGCCCGGCCCAGGCTTCAAAGCCTCTGTCCTCCTGCCTGCCCCAGCGCTTCTGTCCACACTGCAGGCCACCAGTGAGGGGATCCTATTCCTAGCTCCCTCTGTGGGCCTTGCCTCCATTCTGGGTTGGAGCAGGGCCTCTGTTAGACAGACACTCTCATGCTGTTGGTAATTCTCTGTCTATATTGGTGTGATGTCTGTCCCCACTACCGCCTGAAAGAGGAGAGCGGCTGCCTCAGTTTTTCCTGGTGCCTTGTTGACATACAGTGGATGCGCAGTAAATCATCACTGAAGGAAGGGCTGGACCGTCTTGCAATGTGAGTGCCAATTACCCTCACTTAAGGCACAAGCAAACTGAGGAAATGGGGGCTGTGCTTTTCCATGCTGACTTTGGACAGAGCTTGGACAGAGAACCAGATGTGAGTGGGAATGGCCTGGGACTGTCTACAGCACAGAACAGACAGGAGAAGGCTTGCTCGGAGAGGGTGGTCAGGGAACACAAGGGCTGCTGGGCAGGGGCCTTGGGAGGACTTTCCTCTGGACTCTTCCTCCCCACCCCAGCCCCTTGTGCATCCCTCTTACCCACAAGAGCTCCAAGAATGCAGAGGATGGCCCTGCCTTTCGAGGTCAACAGGCTGCCTCAGGGGTTCCGGATGGTGCTTAGGATGAAGCCCCCAGGGCCAACCAGCTGTCCCAGCACCCCAGTGTCCAGGGCCTGTTCCATCTGCAGGGCAGGGGCAAAGGGGAGCAAGGACAGGCTGTGGGTCTCCTCCTCTGCCCCCTAGCCCTGCACCCAATCCTCCAAGCTCCTGTTCCCCACCCCTGGCACTGTGTCCCCTCTGATGCCAGTGAGGGTGGAATGAGCCTGGCTTCTGATGCCAGCAATGCTGAGCCAGGTCCCTCATTTGGGCTTTAGTGAGCAAATGCTCAGCGAGTGTCTGACACAAAAGCAGGCACAGGCCTGTGCCTGGTCACCACGGGGCCGTCCTCACCCTGCCATCCAAGGTGGGGCACTACCGAGACTCAGAGCACATCCTATTCCTGCTTCTCATTTCCCTGTTCCGCCCCCCTTTCCTGGATCCCAGTCCCCAGCCCCGGTCCAGCCTCTGGGCCCTTTACCATGTCCTCGAGTTCCTGCAGGGCCCGAGGGTCTTGGAGCAGCTCTTGGAGGGCACTCAGCAGCGGGTGCCGCAGCTCTGTGGGCAGCGTGGCCAGGTCCTGCAACTGGGCACCCACCTGCCTCTGCAGGCCCTGGAAGTTGGGCTCCTCACTGACGGCCCAACTGTAGGCTGAGTCTGTGGGGAGAGGATAGGTATGCCCAGCTCCTGGGCGCAGGCCCCCCTGCCCAGGGCTAGCCTGCCCGGATATTCTGCCTAACCAGGAGGTCCTGGTGTCACAGTCCTGGCCTGGTGAAGCTCCCACCTCAGGCAGAGTTCTCTTGTGTGTGCCTACTTTTCATTCTTCCCTCCGTCCATCTGTCCTTCCCTTCCTTCCTTCCATAAACATTTACTGAGTACCCACCACATAGCAGGTAGCAGTCATGGGTCTTATCCTTGCCTTTCCCTATTTCCTGCACCTCACTCTCCTTCCTCCTTCTCCCCCTCCTGCTCAGAGCCCATGCTTCAGCTGGAAGATGGCCCTCCCTGCCCCTGGACGTGGGGTGACGGCATGGTGGAGGGAAGGGACCCCAAGAGCAGTGTCAGAGCATTCTCTGTGGGAAGGGATGATTTCTGGTTGGGTTCCAGGCCCTGGGCAGGACTCCTTACCTCCACTAAAGTCTCGACCGAGCTTTCTTTCAGGCAGGTACAGGATAGCTGTGTGGGAGCACAGGTAGGGCAAAAGAGGAAAGTGCCTGAGAGGGAGGCAGATAGTTAGCAATTATGGGGCTCCTACTGTGTGCAGGCCAGAGAGCCAGGGGCCTCACAGCTTTATGTCCTGTGCCTCACAGCACTCTGTGGGCAGGCAGCACGAGCCCGTTTACAGACGAGGATGCTGAAGCTTGAGACATTTGCTGACGCCTCCAGGGCCACACAGAGGGCAACCGGCAAAGCCGCCATTCAGATCTCAGTGCACTGGACTCAGGCTCCTGCTCTTTTCAGAGGGCAAGGGTGGCTGGATCCTCCTCCTCCTTCTCCCCCCACCCAAGGCCAACCCTGCAGATTCAGTGGGCCAGATCTGAGCATCAGAGCGGTCCCACCCTGTGCTCAGTCCCCAGCCCATCTCTGGGCTGCAGCATTGTTGGGAGAGCAAACCCCCCACCTCCCACTGGTCACCCCTGGGCTAAGGATGGGCAGGACCACCCAGTCCGCATGATTCTCTGTGCTAATTAGATGACACAGCCCTTCCTCCCATCAAATGCAGCTTCTCCCTGACCCCCCCCTGCCCCTAGGCTAAGTGGGGTGCAGACTCGGGTGTAAGTCCTCCTGGACAGCTGACCTCAGGGGCCCTCCCTGCTCCTCAGATCCTTGTAACAGCTGCCAGAAGGTGGAGCTGTCTGGCTGAGTGCTCAGGCCACTGGGAAATAGCCTCGTCTCCCTCTCGCTGCTCCACATGTGCAGGTAGCCCTGCCCCTCTGCCAGCCCTCCCAGAGGCAGAGTCCTGTCTTTGCTGCCCCTGCGCCTCTAGCCTCCACTTATCCCAGCAGTCCTCTCTGGTCACCAGCTGCAGCACCCTGTAGGCCAGGATAGTGCCCCGGGGGATGATCACTGCTTTCTCTTCGGCCATGTGGCTCTGACCCTGGAGCTAGGGAGGAGGCAGGGAGAACAGGACCTCAAGTCCACACAGGATTCGAGGACCTGCAGGAAGATGTCTTCAGGGCAGACAGGAGCAGGGCACGGGGAGACGCAGGAGGAGGGCCTGCATGGATCTCTCTTGATGATCAGTGTAGAGGTTGGAGGGGAGAGGAAGATCCAAAAGCAGGGGATGGGCGGACACTCAGGCAGCAAGAACAGCAAAATAGGTTGCACACAAGATATTTCCAGAAAAAAACCCCAGGGCATTCTGGGGTCAGAGCAATACACATTGGCATGGTAAAAGCTCTAAAAAGTCCCACAGTAAAGAAACGATTTTCACTTAGTGTTGTTAAGCACTGTCCAGAGTTTGGGGTACCGGCTTTGGGAAAGGCTGAGCTGGAGTCATGAGGCACCGCAGCTGGATCCCCTCCAAGTGGTCTCTGAGTCAGCCCCTCTCACTCAGAGGTGGAGACTGCGGCGTAGCGGGGGCAAGCCCTGGGAGGCCCAGGGGCCCCCTGCTATCCACCCTACTCCCACAGGGGAAGTGCAGTTTATTTTATTTTTTATTTTTTTTAAAGATTTTATTTGTTTATTTGACAGAGAGAGACACAGCAAGAGAGGGAACACAAGTAGGGGGAGTGGGAGAGGGAGAAGCAGGCCTCCCACAGAGCAGGGAGCCCAACGCGGGGCTTGATCCCAGGACACTGGGACCATGACCTGAGCTGAAGGCAGACGCTTAATGACTGAGCCACTCAGGCGCCCCAGGGAAAGTGCAGTTCAAAAGCAACAGTAAGATGGGGGCGCCTGGGTGGCTCAGTCAGTTAAGTGTCCCGACTCGATTTTGGCTCAGGTCATGATCTCAGGGTCCTGGGATCAAGCGCTGCATTGGGCTTTGTGCTCAGCCGGGAGTCTGCTTGTCCCTCTGCCCCTCCCCCCACTCATGCGCATGCATGCGCGCTTGCTCGCTCTCTCTCAAATAAATAAAATCTTAAAAAAAAAAAAAAAGCAACAGTGAGAGAACACCTCCTTTCCGCTGGCACTTGGCTGGCCTGAATCCAGCTCCACGTTCTGGCCAGTGGGAAGCAAATGGATGGAGGTGGTGTGTGCAAGTCCTTTTCTTCCTTCTGCCGGCTGCAATGTGGACGTGATCAGTGGGGCTAGAGCAGCCATCTCGGACCAGAAAGTGGCAGAGTGACAAAACGGAAGAGCTAGGTCTCTGATCACTACAATCCACCGCTGCAGAGCCACTGCCTTAGGCTCCTATCTGGACTTTTACCTGAGAGAGAAATCTTTTCTTGTTTGGAGCCCCTGTCATTTCAGGTTTTCTGTCACTCACCACTAGGGTGACCGACTGTCCTGGTATTCCCACTGAAAGACCCCTGTTCCAGGAAAGCCCTCGCTCAGGTAAGCTGGGAAGGTTGGTTACCCTACACTGACGCCAGTCCCATGACACATCTGGAGTCCCACAGAGTAAGACATCAACAGCAAATATGTAATCCCAAGACGGTTCCCTGCCCCTCAGCTACTCCCTCCTGTCTTTCCCACAACTGGCAAGTGGAGCGAGGCTGCCTATTTTAACATCTCATTGACATCTCAAATAACCCTTGATTAGAAGGCCAGCCATCTGCTGTGTCAGAGGTGGCATTGTAGTGTAACTGGTTTGATTAAACGAACGCATGGGTGTTGGAACCAGGTAGGCCCAGTCTGGATTTGGGCCCTAGCCCTTGCTTGCTGTGTGCTCCTGAGGAAGGAGCTTAACCTCTTTCCTCCCTCCCTCCCTCCCTTCCTTCCTTCCTTCCTTTTCTTTTTTTTTAGAGTGAGAGGGAATCTTTAGCAGGCTCCACCCTCAGCACAGAGCCCGATACAGGGCTCCCATCTCAATCCTGAGATCATGACCTGAGCCAAAATCAAGAGTCAGATGCTTAACCAACTGAGCCACCCAGGTGCCTCTTAACCTCTTTGAGCTCCAGGTTCAGCTCCCAGAAAACCTGACATATAGTACCCACCTTATAGAATCATCAGGAGGGATGGATGAGAAAAATGGATAGAGAACATTTTGTACTGTGTTCTAGCTTCTAAACAGTATTCAGCAATGGAAGCTGGAGATTGACTGATAGGTGATCCATACTCACCTGCATTCCTGTGAGGCTGAGTCACACTTAATTTGTGGGAGACAGGAGTCCCAGAGCCCCAGGATACTAGTGTGGGGCCCACACTTCCTTTGTCACCATGGGGACCTGAGGCCCACAGGCGCTAAATGACCTAGGGACTGAGCTGGTGAGGAGCAGATCTGGGACGTGGAAGGCACATGGAAGGAAACGGAGCGTCCCTGCACCAGTGTCTTCAGCACCTTCCCCACTGCTGCCTAATCTCCCTTGGTTCTCCTCCGGGGCAAGAACTGGCAAACTCAGAGGGTCGAGTGACTTGCCCGAGACCACACAGCTAGCCAGGGGCAGGGCTGGGATTTGTACCCAGGTGTGCCTGGTTCCAAAGCTGATGCAGACCCCCTCGGCGGTGAGAGCAACGCTGGCAGCACATAGAATCATCTGGAGGGAGTCAGAAGATACCAGCCAGTGGGGCCCATTCTAGACCAATGAAAACAGGGTTGGGCGGGGCAGTGTTGGGTATTTTCAAATAAAAACCAAAACAGCTTTCCAGATGACTCTAACGTGTCATCAGAATTGAGAGCCACAACACAAGCACTCAGGAATCCCATTCATGTTTAGATGGGGCGATTTTTAGTGGGGCAGCCCTTTAGCAGGAGTTAGGGTGGAGGGGGAGCTCTTCGGTGGCTGCCAGCATCCCCAGCACACCCGACTTTGCACCCCTAGGGCACACCCTGCACCTTTAAATGGCCCGGCCCAAGGAAGGCGAGCCGTCCTGCTCCCTCTGCGTTGCTGAGCCTCTGAAGCATGGTGTCGTGCGTGGTGTCCATGGCCTCTGTCACCACATACGGGCTCTACTTCTCCTTCCGGCGTTGCAGCTCCCTGAGGAACGAGGGCTTTGGGGTCCTCAGTTTCCTGTAAGGATGTGTAGGGGTGGGGCAGGCTCCTGGGACCGGGCCTCCTGGGACGAGGCCTCCCCTGGTGTGACTGGCCTGGACTTAGGGACTGCTTGCTTAAGGTCACTTGGGGGTGGCTAGAAAAGGAGAGAAACTGAGGGGAGCTGGACATCTGTCTTCTACAAGGTATAAAATGTCCAGACCAGAGGCCACCATGTGGCTTTCTACAAGCTGAGTTGGACGAAAGGCTTATGTTTATTTGGCCCATGAGGTTCAGAATTTTTGAGAAAATATTAAAATTGGTAGGTTTCACATAAAAATCTCAATTTCTAGCTTCTCTGAAGAAATGGTGCTACCCAGCTCACAGTCCTGCCTGGCAACAGCCCCAGCAGCTGCTGCTCAGCTCTAGGCAGGCTTGTGTCCGCAGTTAGCCATAGTCTTCAACACTCCTTATTGCCTCCCACTCAGCAGCTACCACGTTTCTGTTTTGTTTTGTTTTGTTTTGTTTTTTTCCATCTAGGTTGAAATCTCTGACTTAAAATAAGCCCTTCTCACCACCCACCCTCTTGTCCCTGGGCCCCTGGGCTCTCTGCTAATGGTGGACTCTCCCATCCCAACCCACTCTTCAGAGGGGCTTCATTGGAGGTCCTCGAGCTGGCCAGAGCCTCGGGCTTTTCTCTCCTGCTCCCTGCTCCCTACTCCAGCCTGGAGGACCTGTGCCCACAGACAGTCCTCAGCCAGGAGAGCCACAGACAGACCTCAGCCAGGAGAGCCCAGCCGGCCTGGTTGGCCCACCTGACTCTCACCTCTTCATCAGAGTTTCCCAGATGTGAGGGGAAACCATGAGTGTGTGTACAGTCAGTGTGGAGCTGTGGATCACCCCACTGTTCCCTGTCACCTGCACCGGCAGCCTGGTGCTCACACTCATGGCCCCTGTCACGGCTCCTGCCACCATCTCCCAGGTCTGGATGAATTGGCTCCAGTTCAATTCTGCGGGAAGAGAGGTCCAGGTGGCGAGTGAGGCAGGTTTGAGCGTGGCTAAGGCCTCAGCCCTGGGGTCCAATTTGGCCTCCACCACTTACTGGCTGGGTGTGACCCTGAGCAAACCACTTAAGTCGTGGAGCCTCAGTTGCCCCATTTAAAGAAGGGGAGGGAAGAGTGACAGGGTCTTCCCCCCAGGGTGGTTGTGAGGATCAACTGAGGAACTGTCAGCATGGGCTCTGGCACACAGCAAGCACCTGACCCACGTTAAACCATTACTGTTGTTTAAAATTATCATTACTTATCACACAACTGGGGACAGGAGGAAGAAAAACATGGGTTCATCCTTCCCCTACATGGAGGATAGGTGTCCACAGGGTGTCTGGGCAGAGGCTGTCTGCTTTCTCAGCCATGTGAATCTGTCTTTTTTGCAACACTCTGCTACCCACAGGCCCCACCTGAAAGTACCTGGGATGGGGGAGCTGGGCTCCAGGGCATCCATGAGGGAGAAGTCTGTAGGGATGAAGGGGGTGTCCCAAGGCTGGGGTGGCATCTGTGCTTCTTCCTCACCAGGCAGAAGGGGCGCAGGTGTGGGGCGCTGTTCATGCTGTTGGCGGGGGCACCAGCTCCCCTCTCCTGCCCAGTTCTCTGACCACACTCCTGGCGTCCCTTGCAAACAGGGACGACATGTTCCTGGAGGAGCGAAGAGAGAGCAGGTGTCCTACAAGGCTGTGGAGACCTTGGTGAAGTCTCAGCTGAACTGAATTTCTAGCAGAAGTGTGAGGAGTGGGGAGCCCTGAGCAGACTTCTCCCGGGTGCTTCTGACCCAGGGCTGGGTTCTAAAGTCAGCAGATAGGTGGAAATCCCAGGTGGTCAAAACCACCCTGGAAATAGCCTTTAAATCACTCCCCTGGAGAAGCTCCAAGGCTAAGGACTCCCTTCTTAGTTTTAGAACAGGTGTTCCCTTGGGAACATTACTAAATCTCTCTGCTCCTTGGTGTCCTCGGCTGTAAAGTAGAAATTTATTCATATTTATATAAAATATAGACAATTACTATCTATAACAGTACATCCTCCATTGGACTGTTATGAGGACTAACAAGTTGATGTTGGCATTTATTGATAAGCTGTTACCCTTTGTGTTCTGGCCTTGCTTGCTTTTCTGAGGTAGTGGGTGCCCAGGTGGGTGGGAGGAGGGAGAGGAGATGGGGGTGGCATGAGAAGGGAACAGGGATTCCTCTCTCTTCTCGCTCCTCTTAGCACACACAATTGAGTTTTCTGGGTAGAGGCATCTAGGATGAGCCTCTGTTTCCCCCTCCCGTGGGCCCCAGTAGCATTTTGTTCCTACGTCTTTGATGGAGTTTGCCATTTCTGTGAGCACCTTCCTGAGGTGGGCCCTGGCAGTCACCGAAGGCTTGTGAGCAGGGCAATGACACTGCAAGCCAGTGCACGTGTTTTAGGACCAGCACTCACTGCCCACTGGAAAGGGGAGACTGCAGGAGCTTATGACTACCGTCCAGGGGAGTGGGACCCAGGGCTCCAGTGTGATGTGGGGGCCAGCCTTGTCTGCAGCCCCAGGGAAAGGAGGCAGCTGAGGGACCAGCTTCTCCACCAGGCACGGTGCCCAGGGCCCACGCTACTTTTGGGGCCCATGAAAATGTTTTAATTTACTTTAAATCAGAAGAAACAAAGAAGATTTTAGGTCTAAGAGAGTATCTTAATACAGAGTATTAATATATTCGTCTTTATGCCAATAGTCTTTTTTTCCTTTTCTGTCCAACTTAAAGCCAAAGAGAAACTTCCGTGTTGTTGGGAATGGGCCAACACAGCCTTAAATGACAATATTTGCTATTTCTACGGAGGAAGGGGCCCCGCAAAGTGACTGCGGCCTGCGGAAGCGTGGGCCTGCTCAGGCCTGTAGGGGGCGCCAGAGGCGCGTCCACACCAGCGCCGAGAGGGGCGGCTGCGGGGGCGCCTAGGGAGATGGTGCTGGCTCAGGTAGTGACCGAGAGGACCCTGGGGGAGCGTCTGAGGGCAGCGCCAGCGCCAGCTTGCAATCGGGGAGGGTAAGTAGACCCTCTCCAAAGGGTTGGGGGGGAGGTGCAGAGAAGGACAGGCCGGGAGAGGCGCGGGGGAGGGGGACTGCGGGCCTGCCCTCCTGCCTGGAACCCCCTCCCTGCCCCCAGTCCCGCGACCCCTCCAGGACCCGGGGTTCCCGGCCCCCCACACCCCCCTGAGGCTCTGGGCGGCTGCCCGTAGGGCGGTGGCCGGGTGACCGTTCCGGACTGTAGGCTGTGCCCAGCGCAGGAACTCTCTGGAACCCGCGTCTGGCACTACAGGGTTTCCAGCCCTGCCCCTGCCCGGGTGTCGTGGTACCCCACCCTCTCCAGCCCTGACCCTGACACATGGGGCGAACCTCCAGCTTTCGATAACGGCGTGTGGACTTACATTAATACTTAGGCTTTGTGTTCTTTAGTCAAAGCTGATCTGATCCCACCCCCTCTGTCTTGCCCCCCCCCCCTTCTTCCATTGCTTCTCCCCAGAGACCATCACTTTAAATGTGTTTTGTTGCTTGTTTTGGTAATTACCTCCCTTATTTCTTGTTTAAAGGGCATTCTTGAGATATAATTCACAAGCCATACAGTTCACCCCTTGAAAGTGTACAAATCAGTGGCTTTAATATATTTACAGACTTGCGCAGCCATGACCACAGTCAGTTTTAGAACATTTTCATTACTTCCCACCCTAACCACTGTGATGTACTTTCTGGGCTCTCTGGATTTGCCTCCTCTACATATTTCATATGAACGGGATAATATAATATGTGGCCTTTTGTGTCTGACATCTCTTAATAATAACCTTGCTCAGTTGCAGGCATTGTCCATGGACTTACACCAGGGAAGATGAGGATTTAGGGTCCCCTTGGCTCTACACACCACAGGTCCCGTCACAATTATGACTATGTAAACACTACTCAGCTATTAATAAACCGTAATTATTTTTCCTTTCCTGTAGGATTTTTGTTTTGTTTCTCATTGTCATTTTTCCTTCTATTTTCTATGTGTTTGTATCTAATTAAATCCAACCTTCCAGTTCCTTAAATCTTGTATTTAATATCTCAGATTCGAGGTATTCTATCAATTTTCTCTTCCTGGAGAAATCTCCCCCAAAGCCTTCCTATCTGCTCAGATGGGGACGACTTGTCCTTTGCCGCCCCCCCCCCCCAACTGTCATCCCTGGAATCCCCCTGTCTCTATTCTACACTAAATCTTTGCCCTGTCGCCAATATCTTCCTTCTGGGTTTCTCTCATTTTGTTGTATCACAACCTCTCATAGTTTTCTGGAAAATGGAACATAGACAGTAATTTTAAAAAATTTTTGTCTGAAAATGCCCTTATTCTACCTTCAAACTTGATGTAGACTTCTAGGTGGAAATAATTTTCCATCAAAATGTAGGAAGTCATTGTTCCATTGCCTCTAGTTTGCTGTGTGTGGTTGTAATTTAAAGTTATTCTTTTCTTTTCTTTTTTTTTAGAGAGGGAGAGAGGCGGGGGAGGGGCAGAGGGAGAAGGAGAGAGAGAATCTCAAGCAGGCTTCATGCCCAGTGGGGAGCCTGAGGCAGGGCTTGATCTCAGGAGGCTGAGATCTTGACCTGAGCCAAAATTAAGATCAGACACTTAACCCGACTGAGCTACCCAGGTGCCCCCTATATTTGATCTTTTGTAAATAACCTTTATTCTTCTCCGTGGATTTTTACTTTGTCCTGCATGTTCTGAAACATCACACAAATGTGTTTTGGTATGGTCCCATTTTCATCCATTTGTGTCAGGTATGTGATGGGCTCTTTAAATCTGGAAACTCATATTCTGGTTATGGGATATTTTATTGAATTATTTTGTTGATGGTATCCTCTCCATTTGTTTGTGTGTGTGTGTTCTCTTTTTGAGAACTTGTTTTATCCAGCTGTTAGGCTTCTGAATTTCTTATTTTTTTCTTTCTTATTTTTCATCTTGTGACTTTTTACTTTACTTTTTGGGAAAGCTCCTCAACTTTACCTTCTGATCCTTCTATTGAGTTTTTATAATAGTTTTAATTTCTTTTTTTTTCAATAAAAAAACTAAAGTTTAATAAACATTGAAGGGGTAACAGCCACTTGTAGTCTACATTGAAAAGTAATTTTATTTTATTTTTTTAAAGAATTCATTTATTTATTTGAGGTTGGGGGGAGAGCGCGAGAGCACAAGCAGGGTGAGTGGCAGAGGGAGAGGGAGAAGCAGGCCCCCCACTGGGCAGGGAGTCCATCAGTGGGGCCAGATCCTAGGATCCTGGGATCCTGACTGGAGTCGAAGGCAAAGGCTCAACTGAGTGAGCTACCCAGGTGCCCCAAAAGGAATTTTAATCATAGCTAAAACAAACTAAAATCAAAGAATCCTATTAAGAAATAATAAAAATTATAAACATTTAATAACACCTAACATGTAGATACTTAAGATCCTAAACAAAAGTATTAAGAGGGCCTTGAAATTTTTTCCCAACAATTCATCTCATAAAATCAATTTCTGAATAGCTCATATCCTTTGCTTTGGTGTTTTGTCTGCTATCATCTAAACATTAGTACAGTAGAAAATCACTTATATTCTTTTCAAATGCTTGGCATTATAATGTGATCTCCTGTCTTTCCTCAAATTAAATTTTGCTCCACATATTCCACATGTATGCAGACGAACATCCCTGTGCTGTTCCAGCTGTTCATATTTGGGAATATCTGAAAGCAGACCTGGCATTTAGTCTTGCCAGCAGTTAAATGAGAAATCATGTGCCGTACATGGTCATGTTTTCTGAGGTTTCCTTGATCACAGGTGGAACAAACATTCCTGGCCATGCCTTTGTGCAGTTGCAACTGACGTTCTCTTAAAAACTGCTTTCCATGTGTCTGACAAATGAACTGTTTTTCCTTAGTATGAACAGTATAGTGTTCTCTTAAGTCACTCCTCTGATAAAATCCTTTTCCGCACAGATTACAAAAATGCTTTCGTCTGTGATCTCTTTCGTTTTCTTCATGATGGCACTCTTAAACACAATCTGGTCTAGGCAGCTAGACGTATGTTCAAGCACTAGATTTTCAGTTTCAAAACACTGGCCACAATTGGATGTCGAAAAGGACAGGCAGAATGTTTAAATAACTGCTTTTTTGGGGATGCGTTTATCTGGAAATGATTGTCCCTAAAATCATCCAACATTTCCACAAACATATCTCTTACTTCTGACTGCTCATCAGGATTCTCTTCCATGTCCGTTTTCTCCTCAGTATTTCCTAACCTGTTCCTTGTCAGATCTTGGGGTTCTCTACCTCTTTGAGCATGATCCTGAAGCTGCCTCCCCTTAACAAGGACCTGTCCGCATTTCCCACACGCACAGATATGATCAATGTGTTTGGCTAAGTAATGAGATGACAGGTCCTGCTCAGTTATTGTGAATCCGCACAGCTCACAGGATGCATTTTCATATCCTCTTGTACTGGACTGCTATTGTTAGGGGGCCTCATGTTTTCTAGACCACCTCTTTCATCAGCATTTATCGACATGCGAGGTTTTAGCGTTTTCCTACCACTTTTCTTAATACCAACAACTTTTTCAACGTAGTATCTGTGAAATGGCTCTTCAAGTTCATCTAATTCATTGTTGTCAGTGGATTCATTACAGTCGTTATCAGTAACTTTAATAGTGTTAAAGTCTTTCAGTTCATCTGTAGGAATATCTTCTGGCTCCATCTTGGTAATGGTTCTTTTCCTCTCAGCCCCTCTGCTTTTTTCTTCACTGGCTAGTTCAGACTCCACCGTGCTACTCTTTCTGCTCCCCGTGGTTGGAGTCGAATCAGCAGCAGCCTGGCTGGTGTCTTTTTTAAAGATTTTATTTATTTATTTGACAGAAGAGAGAGACAGCGAGAGAGGGAACACAAGCAGGGGGAGCGGGAGAGGGAGAAGCAGGCTTCCCGCCGAGCAGGGAGCCCGATGCGGGGCTCGATCCCAGGACCCTGGGATCATGATCTGAGCCGAAGGCAGATGCTTAATGACTGAGCCACCCAGGCACCCCTCAGTGTTCCCTTTAAAATAGCTCAAAAAGCATAATTTGGAAAAGTAACATATAATGATCAATACACAGGTATAATTTTGGGGGGGGTTAATTTTTTTGAAGCAATTCTGGACAAACGAAAATGTTTCAAGAATAAAAAAGAAAAAAACCCTCTTGTTTTTAACATTTTACCACCTCCTCTTGGTCACATATCTATCTCTCTGTCCCTTCATTAATCACCTTATTTTTTGATGCATTTCATGTAAGTTACAGATTACCAGTACACTTCACCCCAAACAATTCATATTGTTACTAGAGTTCAGTATTTGTTTACTTTTTTTGGAGTAGCATTAATATACAGCAAAATGCTCATATCTTTAGATACTATTTGATGAGTTTTGACAATTGCATGAATCTTTAGCAAGGTACAGATCTATCACTTCAGAACATTCCCTCAAGTGTGCCGATCCCTGGCTCCATGCTACCTGGAACGGCAGAAGTGGGTGGCCCTAGGTCCCCTGAGCTCATCAGGGGCACTCCCAGCATAGACTGGGGTGGGGCCAGGCCTCTCTGGACTGACTGCCAGCCACTGCAGCATGGAGAGAGTCCCATACGGGGCAGACAGGGGCTGCTTGGCTTCCAGATTCCAGGTTGACCTGGCGCTACTCAGCTCCATATTCAGGCCACTGAAGGAGGAAGGCCTCCTACAGCAGGCCGTAGGTGATGGCCAAATCCTCATCCTGGAGTAGGGCAAGGAGCTCGGGTTTGAGGGTGAAGGGGATGTTCCCGGAGTAATTGAAGTTGGACTCCAGGATGCTCCTTACCTAAAATAAACAGTATCTGATGTTACAGGTCAGCATTTGAGGTCGGAGAGAGAAAATTTGTCCCCAAGAGGGCCATGCAGGGTAACTGAAAAGGACGAGCTTTGGAGTCAAGGGGACCAGGAGTCATGTCCTGGTCGTGTCCTGTGATCAGTGTGATTGTGGACACATTATTGGAAAATGCTGAGCATTGGTTCCTCAGCTGCTAAATGGTTACGCTAACATTTCCCTTGTAGAATAGTGGCATCTGCAGTCAGATGTGTATACACGTACATACACGTGTGCAATGTGTGTATATGTATATGCGTATGTCTGCACACACATAAGTACTTACGTATATGTATGAGGAGACAGAAAAGAGAGAGCAATTCCCAAATGGTAACTGTGTTAGTAAAGCAGGGATATGACTCTGAGCCCCTGAGTTCCCAAACCTGGGTTCCTATATGGCTATTTTAGAACTGGGGGTGTTGGGGGGGCCTCTGCAGGGGTTGCCATGGAAACAGAGACCCTCCCAAGGTAGCCTCATACCCACTGGGCCTGTTCCCTAGAGGCAGATGTAGCCAGGGATTTCCCAGTTGCCAAAGCAGGATCCTGTCTCCCTGGCAGAAACCTCCATTGTCTCTTTTTCCTCAGAGTCATTCTTAACTCTGGTTCTTTCACCCTCTTCCCTGGACGTTGACCCTTGGGGATTTCTCACCAGCTCCTGCTGCTGGAGCAGGATCCTCTTCTTCATGGACTAGGCCAGCAGATCATGTTGGGTGTCACTCAGCGCTGGGAACGGGGACATTTGGAGAAAGAGTGATGAAGAGTCATATTTTCCTCTCCCTGCTGTAAACTAGGAGACCCCATGAGAAGGTAACTCTGAGGCAGAGGAATAACCCACTGGACTTGAAGGTCAAGTTCCCTGTACTGGAAAGTCCTCCTTCTGCTCCTGGGATGGTCTCCAGGATGCTACATGACATGGTCCAGAGGATGGGATCCCGAGGCTGGAGCCTGGAATCATCCCACCCACAATGATCTGTTGGATGAACTTGGGTGGGTCACTTTCTAGACCTCAGGCTGGGTCTCTGTTCACATAGCAAATTTATCTCACTCAGCCCTCCAGACTTTGGAGAGAGGTGATATGTGAGGATGAAGATCATGATATTTGAAGGGTTTTGGAGTGGTGGCATCTAACCCATGGATTTCATGAGGTCTGCAGGTCAAACTTGTGACTTTCCTACATTTCCCCCAAATCACTCTTACCCATTATGGCTTCAAGGAGGTAAATGATGTGGAATCTTTCCTGGATCCATAGGTCTCTTATGTCCTCTTGCATCTCATTTAGGATTTTGCCACCAAAGTCATTCAGAGGATCCCAGGGGTTCCCATCCAGCTGTAGGAGGCTGGTATTATTGGTAATATGATCTTACTACTACTACAACTAGTATTTCTAAGTAATTTTGCCTGTGTCTTTTAAGTCTGTAAGTGATTAACGAGGGTGGGAGGTCAGGGTGCTTTACCTGCGCCAGGGGATTCCTAGCAGCCTCAGTAATTGGGACTGCACTCCCTGGCCCTGTCGTGCCTGGGGTCAATGTCCTGCATCTCTCGCATCCTACTCTTTCCCCTGGCATTGCCCCATTCCCCCTCCCCCATGTGCCTTGGTAGCAGTATCTCCTAAACCTGCCCCCGTTACCACTTTTGATCAGCCCTAGGTAGCTGTAGGAACCCCTCCCCTCATCCGTGAGGTTCTGCAAAGCCTCTCGGTTCCCAAGCATGTTCAGGATATTATGGAATATGGCATCCTGAGCGTCCTTTGAGAGCTGGGCGAGGGCCTCTGTTCCTGGAAAATCTCCTCATGTAGGTGCTTGACATCTGCCCTCAGGAATCAGCAACAACGAGAAAATGGGTACAATTCTTTGATTAGAACATTTCTGGGATGATCAGCCCTTCCCCATCAATAGGAGCCCTTTTATCAACCAAAAGCATCTCTGTGAATGGCACGTTTGAGCTCTGGGAATAGGCTAGAAATAACAGACTAGCAAACAGACAATCATAGTGATATGAAATGAGGGGGGTAGAATGCAGGGAGCAGAGAGGGGAGATTCTGGAAAGGGGTCATGGGAAGTGGAAGAAAATGACCAGGTGCTCATTTCTTGGACATGTCTGACATAAGTGGATTCTAATGTTGGGCTCTTTGAGATGAGGATCTTAAGTGCCCTGGGCTCAGTTTCTACATCTGTTAAATGGGGATGTTAAAAGGATTAAATTGAGTTTATGTATGGAAAATGCTTGGGGGTAGTACTGGGTGCACATGAGCTGTCCTTCTTACTGTGTAATTCTGCCTGTATCGTCTATATCCATAGAGAATTAACCAAGGAATTGGGGCGCCTGTGTGGCTCAGTCAGTTGGACATCTGCCTTCGTTTCGGGTCTTGATCTCAGGGTCCTGGGATTGAGCCCCACGTCGGGCTCCCTCCTCAGTGGCAAATCTGCTTCTTCCTCTCCCTTTGCCCCTCCCCCTACTCATGCGCTCTCTCTCTCTCTCTCTGTGTTCCTTAAATAAATAAATAAAATCTTTAAAAAAAGAAGAATTAATTGAGGAATGGATTCAGGGGCTCTCTGCTTTTGCTAGCAGACTTAAGGTGGCCTCAAGATGATCTGAGTGAGAGGCCAGTGGAATGGAAGCTGGGTGACACAGACATTTCTGTTTGGTTCGCTGCTGTATCCCCAGGGCTCAGAATAATGCCTGTTGCCCACTAAGTTCTTAATAAATGTTGGTCACAGGCATGCACAAATGAATAAAAGAACGCATAAGCAGAGCTGACCAGATCATCTATTTGGAAGTAGAGCTCAGTTTTCTGAGTTGCATGGAAACTCCAATTTGGGTTCTCGGCTTTGCAGGTTCCTACCCTGGAGGCCCCTTAATTCTCTCTTAATAGACACTCACCTTGCAGGAGTACTCCCCATATTCTTCCTGGAAACAGAATCACAAGTGAGCATCTCTTTTCACATGCACAAATTTGCTTTTGAGACACTTTGGAGGGTTCTGTTCTCTACCACTTCCTCTTGCGAAACCTCTTCCTGCCCCAATCTGGGTCCATCCGTCCATTTCCATGGCCTTCCTGAACCTTTCCTATTCCACAAAAACTAGGGCCAGGCCCCCAGGGCCTTGGTGGCAAAGGCCAGGGCGATCTGCCCTGCTGACCAGATGTGTGCAGGATGGGATCCTCATCCTCGCCTCCAGCAAACACATACCTATTGGGGGGATGGGACCTCTTATGAGGGTGTCTAAAAGAGAAAGTACATCCCCCACCCAAGATTAGCTTCTGAAGACATTCAGTTTCTCTGACCTTCTGCCCCTGACTTCCTTGACCCCCTCTTTTCCATCTACTCCTGCCCTTTGCCCAGGGGCCAGATCTTCCTGCCTCAGGTAAGGACAGCAGAGGCAATCATGGGGGGTTTTGTGCAAAGTGGTCTCCTGGAGGGATATAGTCCCACCTTCCTGCCTTGAAAATCACCCACTCACCTGATGATGGTAGGAAACTCACAAACCATTTCCCTGGAAAGAGAAACAGAAGTGCTCATTCACAAAACCTTATTCTCTTCTCCCCACCGCTCTCCTTCCTCTTCCCAGATTTCTCCTCCTCTTCTTCCTACCCACACCCCCCCACCCCCTGCCCCTGGATTTCTTACCTCTTCCCACTACTTCAGTTGACTTGGTACCTAGGCACATGGAGACCCAGGCAGCCCCCGCCACAACCCTGTCTCAGTGTTCAAAGGAGAAGGGTGACTTTCTCTGTGGCCAGAGGCCTGTGCCAGAGTCAAAGGCAGGGGAAAGTAGGAGGTGGTGGAGGAATCTTGCTGGAAAGGTTTCCTTGTGGGTCTGTGGGGGCTGAGCCCTATGCATGGCTCTTACTGGTACCGAAAGGGGGTCAGGGCTCAGCAGTCTAGGCAGAGAACCTGCCCAGCTCTGGAGCTCACCTTTTGGAAAGGCTTTTTTGTTTGTTGTTTGCTTTTTGTTTGTAAGATTTTATTTATTTGAGAGAGCAGAGAGAGAGAGAACAAACAGGGGTGAGGGGCAGAGGGAGAGGGAGGAGGAGAATCCTCACTGAGCAGAGAGCCTGATGTGGGGCTGGATCCCAGGACCCTGAGATCATGACCCAAGCCGAAGGCAGACGCTTACTCGGCTTATCCACCCAGGCGCCCCTTGGAAAGGTTTTCTGCTTGTCATCATCTGTGATGAGAATGTCTGGATGGGAAGAAGTCAGGCCAGGACAGCTGAGGTTATTCCTGCTGGACTCTTTCATATCCCTGCACCTGCAGCCCCAGACTTCCTCCTCCAGGCCAGCTGCGGCAGCTCTTCTCAGTGGGGCCTGGAGACCCCTCCCATCGTAGTCCCCCATGATGCTGGCTAAAACTCAGAACCCCTGACCTTACTCTGAAGAGGACCCTGGAGCCTGCCTTTTTCATAAGCACCTTGGTTGATCACTGTGCTCTCTGACATTGGAGAACTGTCTCTTAAGGTAAAGGTAATTGGCTTTGTCCCTCCTTCTTTGGGTAGGATTGTCTGTTTGGTGCCCTCTCTCCTGAGGTCTCCTCCCTCACTTGTTTCTGCTCCCAATCCTGCCCTCTTCTTGGGTGATTTCACACTGCATATAAGAAATGCTGAGCCCTGGGATTTGCCCAACAGTAGGATTTAAGTGTTGGGCCAGGGACAAGAGCCTGCGAAGGAGACAGAATAGAAGTGATCCCATAAAGGAGATCCCAACGACCAGGGTGTCCTAGTGTCTAGGGGAGAGAGAGCTCCAAGGACGGAAGATCACGTGTGTGCTCTTGGTGATATCCGTGGAGTAAATTCACTGGGAGACAGACTTTGGTGGGTTGAGGTGTGAATGCCAGGGAGGGGTGAGCGCACGACATGTAAATGGTACTTTAAGGAAGCGGTCTGTGAGGGGACAGTGGTTGGGAAGAGGCGGTCACTAGAGGGGACACTTGGGTGAGGGGGTTTATGAGAGGACAGGGACCTGATCTCGTCAGGTCACAGGGAAGGATGACTTTTGTCAGTCACATCACCACACGTTCATCACTACTTCTCACAGCCACTCTGGAGACGGGCTCATTTCCATTTTATAAACGAGACGGCTGACAGAGTCTGGTTTTCTTTGAAATTGCACAGCCAGTGCCGTGACAAGTTACTGAACTGTGCTACACTTAGGTTCCTCTCTGATTTGTCATGATGATTGCGGTAGTTCATCGAAGTCCAAGGTCTGCAGCCCTGGGCCCTGCTAAAGGTTCCTTGTGGTCCCGGGAGCCCGGAATGTGTGAACAGCAAGTCCCCCTCGCCCCCTAGTGGACGTGGTGTGACTTGCAGGCGCTGCTGTGAGAGCCTTTAACTTGGTTCGGTTCACGCTTGCCAACAACACTTGGAAAACATGAAGTGTTGTGTTTTCCCCCCTCCCTAAATATATAGCACGTTTTCATTTACCACGAGCTTGGTAGCACTAGCATCTCCTGGTGGCCTCAGCAGGAGTCTCTGACCTCTCAGAAATGTGAGTCCTGTCTTCGTTTGTATCCCTCAGGAGAGAGCGGCTTTCGAGAGGGGAAGGAACACCTGCGTGCACCCGGTCACTGCTCTGCCCGTTCATGGAGGAGGCCGGGGACATTTCCCGGCTGTGGGGGCACACACATCCTACCACCCACCGCCCCCACCCAGCACTCCTGAAACCTTGCTGCGGGGAGATACAGACAGTCTCCCACGTGGAGAGGGACAAACGGGGGCCCAGACGGAGGTGTCCTTAGCATGGGGCAAAGTGCAGCCCCAATCCCACCATCTCCAATCATTCAGGGACTCACTCAGGCCACTCTCAGCAGCTCACATGGGGGAGCCACAGGTGCTCCCCAGGATACCCATAACTGCAGGTCCAAGCCCCTGGGATATCAGCATGATCCCAGGCAAAACTGCAGACATAATGCCCTAGGAGCATAACGCAGGGTTTTATCTACACCTCCCCCCACCCCCAGCCTCAGGCCCCCAGCACACTGACACTCTGGGCTCTGACTCCACGAGGGGGAACCTTCTGTATCAAACAGCAGCTGCATCGCTGGGTGGAATGGTGAGTGCCGGGGGCACAACCAGCTCAGAGTCCTTGGCCTGTCCCTTCCCAAATTGAAGTCCCAGTTAGAGGTGAGCCTGATACAGCTGGGGTCCAGCTCCTCAGGGATTGGGATGCCCTCACCACACACACACACACACACACACACACACACACCCTCCCTATAGTATCCTTATGGCAACATTTTGTCATGGAGCATCCTGGTGTCACTTACCTCCTGTCAATGGCAGTAGATAGAAGGAGCTAACCTCTCCAAACACACAGAGTCAGTGGACTTTGCTTCTGAAGAAAGACCAGCCCTGCCCAAAGCAACTCTCTACAGACGGGTAGGGAGGAGGATGGGATTCACACTTTAGACAGAGGTCAGAGACTCTGCTGAAGGCAAAAGGAGAAGCTATTAAGGGTCATGGAGAATAATAAAGTGCTTTTAATTTAAGGAGGAGGAAAATGGGACAAGTGGGGTTTGTGGACGCACTTCAGGCCTAAGGGTGAAGAGACCGAACCTTTACAGTGGCCCAGTGCAGTGAACACTGGACTTACTGGATCTGACTTAATCCTCATAACAGATCAGAAAGGAAAATAATGTGCGGAACAGCTTGATAATTTGCTATAGCACTTGCTGTGTGACTTTGGAGGAAATTAGAATGCCTTCATTGAGATTCAGCTGTTGGGGAAATAGAATGAAAAAGAAATTCTTCTCCTAAGCCAAGAAACCTGCCCACCAAGGTAGTCAAGAAAGAAGAGAGTGTCATTACTGAGTCGTGTTAAACTGGAGTGTGGTGCACATCACGCAACCCGTTTGGAGATTGCAAAGAGATAGAAATTTCACTTTTTAATATAGCCATGCAGATACAGCCAATTTCATATATACTGGCAAGATAAATGAAAACTAGTTCTCCAGGAAGCAGGCTTGACAGCACCATCTATCACACAGAATGATTTATCCTGACTTTACCTAATTGGGGTGACCACCTATGTTAGTTGATTAGCTTTACCTAGAAGAAAAACACAGGTCTCCTATTTTTATGAGGGGAAGTAGATTGGCAACCTGGAGCACGGTACGCATTGAACGTGGGCTCCGGTCCTTCCACGGAAACTGGGAGGGGTGATACCTCTTCATTTTTACTGTTCAAAGAGTGGTTCTCAGGTCCTTGAGAAAGACATTCCTGAGTCCTAAAGCTGAATTTTCAAAAGGATGTATATGTATTTCAAAGAGGGGAGAAAGTACTTACAATCACTTGTTTTCTAAATATTAGCATTCCAGTAATGAGACACCTGTCAGCACAAAGCGCGTGGTGCGCCCTAAAGAGCAGAAGGCTGGAGGGTGCGTGAGTGTGCGCAATGCAGTGCGGAGCGGACCTGGGGGTTGGAGGAGGTTTCCTTGGGCTGCGGGAAGGGGGCCGAAATCGAGGATGAGGCGTGAGTTGATCTGGGCGGGGGAACATATGAAAGATAAGGGAAGTGTGTGTTCAGTAAACTGGAAGGCCGTGGGGTTGGAGGCGGAGAGGCAGGATGGCGGATGAGGCTGGAAAGAGAGGCAGGGGCCTGACACGTCTGGGGCTGTGTCCTTGAAAACCCTGCTAATGGGACCCGAGCGGCTCACTGAAGTGCTCTCGGCAGGAGTGCAGGGGTCATCAGGGGTTGGTTTGCACAGAGATATAATTCATATTACCTAAAATGTGTAACACCCTTTCTGCGCTTCTTAGGAGGTTCAGCAAATGCCTACAGTTGTGTCACCACCCTCCCCAAGGACCCTTGTGGCTTTTTGTAGTCAGCCGGTCTCCTGACCCTCAGCCCCTCGTAACCACTGATTGGTTTTCTGCCTTGGCACGTAAATGCAATCCTACTGCATGACCCTCCGGAGTTTGGCTTCTTAGCGTCGTGCATTTGAGCATCCTGTTTCATCGTCTCATCTTGTGATATACTCCTGCTCCGTGTATCACTTGTGTGTCTTCCTTTCTGCTGCTGAGGATGCACTGACCTGCTCACCAGAGCGGGACGTTTCAGTTGTTTCCAGTTTTTGGCACTTCTGCATAAAGACTCATTTGTGCACATTTTTCTGCGAACGTGGGTTTTCATTTCACTTGTAAACACTTAAGAGTTGGACCGCTGGGTTGTATGGTGTGTGCTCTTTAACTTCACGAAAAATTGCCAAATTGTTTTTTGAAAGTGGCTGCCGTATTTTGCATTCCCCACAAAGTTCCGGTTTCTCTGCACCCTTGATTGCACTTGGCCTTGCCATGTGTTCTGATTTTCCTCGTTCTCATGGCTGCATTGTGGTATCTCACTGTGGCTTCAGTTTGCTTTTCCCTAATGACTGATGGTGCCGAACATCTTCTCCCATGCTGGCCTTCCACCCAATCTATGGATCTTCTTTGGTGAAGTATTTATTTAAATCTTTTGTCCATTAAAAAGTTTTTTTTCTTATTTAAAATTTTGATGGTTCTCCCCACCCCCCCCTCAGTTTTACTGAGATCTAATTGACATACAGCACTGTGTAAGTTTAGGATGTACAGCATAACGACATGACTTACATCAATTATGAAATGATGACCACAGTGAGTTTAATTAACATCCATCATCTCCTATAGCTACAAAAAGAAAAGAGAAAAACACATTTTTTTCCCCTTTGTGATGAGAAACCTTAGTATTTACTCTCTTCACAACTTTCAAATATACCACAGACCGGGACATTGGCTGGCTCTGTTCAGTGGAGCGTGAAACTCTTAATCTCGGGGTTGTGGGTTCAAGCCCCATGTTGGGCGTAGAGATGACTTAAAAAATAAAATCTTAAAAAAAGTACCATACAGCAGTGTCAGCCATCGCTATAATGTGGTTTTATCTCTAGTACTTACTTATCTTATAGCTGGAGGCTTGTAGCTTTTGAACACCTGGTTCATCCAGTTCTACCTGTCCCCCCACCCCATCCCTGGTTAACACAGAGCTGATCTCTTTTATCTGTGAAGTTTTTTTTTTTTTTTTAAGGTTTTATTTATTTATTTGACAGAGACACAGTGAGAGAAGGAACACAAGCAGGGGGAGTGGGAGAGGGAGAAGCAGGCTTCCCGCAGAACAGGGAACCCGACGCGGGGCTCGATCCCAGGACCCGGGGATCATGACCTGAGCCAAAGGCAGACGCTTAACGACTGAGCCACCCGGGAGCCCCTGAATTTTTTTTTTTTAATTCCACATATAAATGAGATCATACAGTATTTGTCTTTCTCTGTCTGACTTACTTAGCATAATGCTCTCCAAGTCCATCCATGTTGTTGTAAATGGCAGAATTTCATTTTATGACTGCATAATATTCGTGTGTGTGTGTGTGTGTCCCACAACTTCTTAAACTTCTTTACCCATGTATCTGTCAGTGGACACTCACGTTTCCATGACTTGACTACTATAAATAGTGCTACAAGAACATAGGGGTGCAGATATCTCTTCGACACAGTGTTTTTGTTTCCTTTAGGTAGATTCCCAGAAGTGGGATTGCTAGATCATATGATAATTCCACTGTTAATTTTTGGAGAAGCCTTCATCCTGTTTTCCATATTTTTTGTACCAGTTTACTATCCCACCAACAGTGCACAAACCCACCAGTACTCGTTGTTTTTTGTGTTTTTGACAATAGCTGTTCTGACAGGGGTGAGGTGGTATCTCATTGTGGTTTTGATTTGCATTTCCCTGATGATGAGTCACGTTGAACATCTTTTCATGCACCTACCTATTGTCCATCTGGATGTCTTCTTTGGAAAAAGTCTTTTCAGATCTTCTGCCCATTTTCTCACTGGGGGTTTGGTTTTTTGCTATTGAGTTGTAAGAGTTCTTTATATATTTTGGATAGTAACCTTTTATCAGAAATATGATTTGCAAATACTTTTTCCAATTTGGTGGGTTGCCTTTTCATTTTGTTGATGGTTTCCTTGGCTGTGCAGAAGATTTTTGGTTTGCTGAAGTTCCACTTGTTTGTTTTTGTTGCCTTTGTTTCTGGTGTCAAATCTAAAAATTCATCACCAGTTCTCATGGCAAGGAGCTTCCCGCCTTGTTTTCTTCTACAATTTTATGGTTTCAGGTCTTACAGTCAAGTCTGTACCCATCTTGAGTTGGTTTCTGTGTGTGGTGTAAGATAGTGGCCCAGTTTCATTCTTCTGCATGTGCTTCCAACAGTGTTGCAGAGACCCCCCTTTTCCCCAGTGTATGTTCTTGGCTCCTTTGTTGTGAATTAGTCACCATATATGCTTGGTTTTATTTCTGGGCTCTATTCTGTTTCATTGATGTATGTGGCTGGTTTTTTTTTTTTTTTTTTGGTTGCTGTTTTTTTTTGTTTTTGTTTTTTGCCAATACCTACTGTTTTGATTATTATAGATTTATAATATAATTTGAAATCAGGAAGCATGATGCGACTAGCTTTCTTCTTTTTAGGATTGCTTTGACTACTTGGGGTGTTTTTGGTTCCACACAAATTTTAGGATTATCTATCTTATTTCTGTGAAAAATGCCATTGGAATTTTGATAGGGACTGCATTGAATCAGTAGATTTCTTTGGGGTACCATGGACATTTTAACAATATTAATTTTTCTGATCGTGAGCATGGAATATCTTTCCAATTTTTTGTGTCTTCTTCAATTTCTTTCATTAATGTCTTATAGTTTTCAATGTATAGATCTTTCACTTTCTTCATTAAATTTCTTCATAAGTATTTTATTCTTTTTGATTGAATTGTAGATGAGATCATTTTCTTAATTCTCTTTCTGATAGTTTGTCATTAGTGTATAAAAACACAACAGATGTTTGTGTATTGATTTTGTATAAGAGATGGTTTTTTTCCCCACCAAAGGCTCTTGGCACCCTTGTCAAAAATAATTTGATCACGTTTGTGGGGGTTTATTTCAGGGTTCTTTATTTTAGTAGAAGATACAGAAAACAAATAATGTCTGAGTTTCCTAAGGCTGCTGTGTAACAGAGTACCACAAACTGGGTGGCTTAAAACAACAGTTTTTTTCTCTCACAATTTTGGAGGCTGGAAGTCTGACATCAAGGCTCTTGGGGGAGAATCCTTCCTTGCCTCTTCTAGCTTTTGGTGGTTGCTGGCAATTTTTGACATTCCTTGGCTTGAAGATGCATCAGTCCAATCTCTGCCTCTGTCTTCACATGACTTCTCTCTTGTGTCTTTGTCACTGCGCCTGTTCTGATAAGGGCCCCGGTCATATTGGATTTAGGGTCCGGTCTAATCCAGTGCGACCCCTTCTTCACTCAGTATATCTGCAAGTATATCTATTTCTAAATAAGGTCACATTTCGAGGTTCTGCTGGATGTGGATTTCCGAGTGAGCTTTCCTGACTTGAGGGGTGTGAAGGTGTGTGCATATCCATGTAGGGTATAGGTGGAGGTTGGCAGCTGACTGAAGAGGTAGGGAGTGCGCCGCTTAAAGCACTTGAAAATGTTGCTGTCTGCACACACACACGCACACACACACATGGAGCTGCTGAAATCGGGCTTGTAGGTGGCCAGCTTGGGATCCCTCATGGGCCAGAGCAACAAGTTTGTCCCCAGGTAAAATGAAAAGTCACTGGAGCTGTGACTGCTGGGTGGAGCAAAGGATTGGAAGGGGGGCACCCACGGGAGTCGGGAGAATATTAAAGAAGTTTCTCTAATTGTCCAGGCACTAGATGGTATATTTGAAAAGGTAGGAGCCTGAAAAGTGAATATACTTAATTCTAGTTTAAATAGATCCCAGGAATGCCTTTGGGGTAATTTTTTTTTCTAACTTTATTGGTCCATAGGGACCACATCTTTGTTGGCTTATCTATTGAACTGCGTGACTGGTAGTATTTTCTCATGAATTTTCACTTTGTGCCAGAAGGTGGCAGCATTGTCAAACAGCAGGAAGCTTGCTGGCGACGCCGGCCCTCTTCCCTTTCTTTGCTTGGGGACCTATGGAGTGAAAGGCAGTCTCCTCTCTTCCAACTCTACTCGGCTGCCTCCCCTCCCCCACTGCTCCATTTCTTCCCCTTCCAGCTTCCTCCCTGCTGTGTTAACATGGGATAGGCTGGGAGAAATGGGGCAATGGCAGAGGGGGTTAACACTGGGTTCTTTTTATATCCTCACAATAGAATCTCCCTCTTAAACCCTACATTGGTTGTATTATAAATGCCCCCCTTAAAGATCTCTGGGAGGTAAGACCTGAATTATGGGGAATTTAGAGCTATGTTCAATGTTTCAGAAAAGCTATACCTTAGTAAAATATCAGCGGTTTATGCCAGGACCATTATGGATTCTGTGATAAATCTGATTGTCTCATGCTGAGCAAAAGCCCAGATTAAGAGTTTTGAATGTCTCTTAATAAGCAGGGGTATATTATTTCTAAATAAATTCAGCCAAGCAATTAAACTCTTTGAAAACATTGGAAGCTTGGTCAATACCTGTGAAAGCAGAGGGGGCGACAATGTGGGGTGCACTATCGTGATGGAAACAAAGCTTGCCTTCAGACACTTAGTAGAGTGTTGTGATTGGTTAGTGGGGACAGCTGCAAGAATCTGGGTTTGGCGGTTGACACCTCTCTAGCTTTGTGACCTCTGGTAGAGAGTTCAGATTCTCTGAGTTTCATTTTTCTCATTTATTGAAGTGTTATTGGACCAAATTAAGTAATGTATGTCAAGAACCTACCACAGTGCCTAACAGATAGCCGATACTCAGTAAGCTTTCCTTGAAATAACTAAGGGCAACAGTAACACGTTAAGTTTGGGAAGCCTGCCTTGTACTTGACATTGTGGCCCTAGGAAGACTCAAAAGCAGTGCATGACAAGAAGAGTGGGATTCTCTGGTCTGGGACATTTATTTTATTTTATTTTTAAAGATTTTGTTTATTTATTTGACAGAGAGAGAGACAGTGAGAGAGGGAACACTAGCAGGGGGAGTGGGAGAGGGAGAAGCGGGCTTCCCGCCGAGCAGGGAGCCTGATGCGGAACTCGATCCCAGGACCTGGAATCATGACCTGAGCTGAAGGCAGAGGCTTAACAACTGAGCCACCCAGGCGCCCCATGGTCTGGGACATTTAAATTACTATTTTAATTTTGAGGTATTCTTAGGCAATTGGGCATATTTAAAAATGTCCCCTCTGTTGGGAGTGGGGTGATAAGTTACTTGGACTCTGGGCTAGATACTCCTTTCCTTGCTTACTTCACAGTATACGGTAGAGTACACAGTATCCCCTGTTAAAAAGAAATACAAATATCAGTGGGTCTTTGCATTTGAATCCAGTTAGCCCTCAATTGTCTGAGGTTGGCATGGAGGGCAAACCTTGCTTTTAATCTGTATGGCCCTACTCGTCACAGAGGAAATAAGGTAGTGATTTGCTACCGTTAGTCACCCTCTCATTTCTACAGAGGTGTATGGCCTGCCCTGAAACTGATAATATCCTATGATGATGGAATGGGGAACATGTGAGCCTGAATGTGGGCCATGTTGCTGGCAGGTCTTCCACTTTGGTTCTCTTTGGGCCAGCAGAGGTCAAGCGTGCTCCCCACCTGTCTCCTAGGTGTTCCTGGAACACAGGCAGGAGGACTTCCCATCATAGCAGCTCAAGACAGAAATGTACTGCAGGGTTATCCAGTTCACCTGGCCTTTGTATCCTTGAACTCCCTTGATGACATTACTTCAGGAGAACGACAGGAAAATCCCCAAGTGGGATCTGAGACCCACCGTTGCCCCTGTGTCCTGTGTTGTAATGCTTTCTCCTTCTCAGGGGAAGAATGGACTTCGCAGCCTCTGCCCTTCGTTGGTTGTTCTTACCTTGGATATGTTATATTCCTTATATGCCTTATATTCCCTCTAGATGTAGCTCCTTTCCACTCCAGTAAGGGAGGAGGATTATGCAAATTCTTACAGCACTGTTTCCATAGTTTCTAATAGTTCCTTTTCATTAAATTTTTTTTAATGGTCTTTCTTTTTTCTATAAAATTCAAGTTAATAGTTCCTTTTTAAATAATTAAGCTCTCTAATGGTTCTTTGTTTAAAAGTCTCTTTTACCAGTGAAGCATGCTCCTGTTTCCGGTGTGTGAATCTGCATGTATAGGTTTCCGTAGAGGATTAGGGACGAGCTTGTCATTAAATGAGTTGCTCCCCATTGTTTACTGAATGCACACAAGATGCCAGTGTTGAGGATGAAAGAGTGAACAAGACACCCTCAGGGAGTTTCTATTTTAATCAGCTGTTGTGTCTAGAAAGGAGAAAGAGGTTTATCTACTGCCGCATAATGAATCACCCCAAAACATAGTGGCTTAAAATAGGACACATTTAATTTATATTTCCCTGTTCCTGTGGGTCAGGAGTTTGGGAGTGGCCTTCCCTGTGTGGTTCTGGCTGGGGGGTCTTTTGTGCCATTGTGCTGGGAGGTTGGCAGAGGCCACAGCCATCTGAAGGCTTGCTTGAGGCCAGAGAATCTGTTTTGAAGATGGTTCTCTCACACTGCTCTTGGCAGGAGGCCTCAGCTCCTTACCACGTGGGCCTCTCCATAGATGGCTTGAGTGTCCTCAGGACATGGCAGGTAGCTTCCCCAGAGTGAGTGATGCGAGAGAAGGAGAGAGGGGAAAGTTTCAGTTTTTTTCTATGATGGAGTCACACGCTGTGAATTCTGTCACTTTGTATTTGTTAGAAATTAATTGTTAAGCCTGACTCCCACTCCTGCTTCATCTCCTGAGGGGAGGAAGACCAAAGAATTTGTGGACTTATTTTAAAACCATCACATAAATATATAACTTTGTGTGTATACATCTTCCAAGGTCATGACTCCTCAGGATGCAAAAGCAGGCCCTCTTGCCCACATATCCATTCATTCGTTCATTCTTGCATTCATTCAACAAACATTTATTGAGCACCCACTACTTGCCAGGAATCCCAGCACTGAAACATTTTTCTTTGTTTCTTTATTGGGCCTCTGGGAAGAGTCAAAAATACTTTCAGCTTCATTAAAAATTTGAAAGGCTAAAGTAACCAAGAAATAGACCATCTAACCAAGGTGAGGGTGCATTCCAACCAATTGCAAATTAAGTGTGCAATTGTACTTGATTCAAGTGTATTCTGGGTCACTTTTTATTTTGGAAATTCTTCTTCTTTTATAATGGTTGCCTAGCAACCAGAGCTTTACTCAGTTCACACCAGGAGTGTTTGAGCTGAGTTGCTCAATAGCATTAAAATTCACTGGGTTTCCCAAGCAGAAGAGAAACTGTTGGATGCTGAGCCCGGAAGGCCACCTGGCAGGGCCGAGGGTGGGTGTTGAGGTGGGAAAACCCTGGAAGGAGCGGAGTTTGCCTGGGGGAGGGGGAGGGATGTGCATATGTGGCCGTTATTCCTCCATATAGGTGGCGAAAAATGACATGATTTATATCGAAGAAAGGATAACATTTGTTTTCAGATGTCCTTGACACTTGCTTCGGCAGGCCTTGCAATGAAACAGGAATGACACAGAAAATAGAACATGGCTTGTTTGTAAGTTCCTCACATCTGTGAATGTTCTGCAGTTTTGTGATTAGAGGCTGTAAATTTTAGGGATGCTGGCACAGAGATAACTCAAATCCAGCTGCTTCCCAAAATTTGCACTGGCCCCAAACAAGGAAATCTGATTAGGATCCTTTTTTATATATTTTGGAATAAATTAGATCCAGTAAACATCCATTGAGCACGTGCCATACACAAGACTCTGGATGAAGTTCTGTCAAAGTGCAAAAAAATAATAATGTTTGGACCCTCTGATTCATTCATTCAATCAATAAATATTTATTAAGGGTACAACTTTCCAGGTACTCGGCTAGGCTCTGGAAATAGAGACATAAATAAAATTGATCTACTCCCTGTCCTCATAGTATTACCTTCTAGTGGGGCTCATGACATAATGAGGAGGAAAGAAAAACTGTAGCTCTCTTGAGGAAGGAGGAGAGAAAAAGGACTCCAGTAGATGGGTGAGGGTTCTGACAGGTGCACAGGAAACCCAGGGCTGCCAGAATCTGAGTTTCTGGATGCTTTGCTGGGAATGCCATCTTGGATGTGTGGATTTTTATGTCACAGACAGGTTTACAAGCACTACCAGCCCAAGGTGTCCAATGGGACCACAGGAAATGAAACAAAACCGTAATACCCTCCCTTCCACTCTCCCTCCCAGTGATTCTGTCATGAAAGCTTCATCTCTTTCCAAGTTTCTTCCTCTCATTCAAGGAGAGCTCTGAAATTTCTCTTTGTGCTTGTGAATTGCCATCCCTGGACCCTGCAGTGGGGTTTAGAGGTTTGGGGACAGAGCAAAGACATTGTCAGAGATATTTTTAAGATGAAGTGGAGTGACATTGGAATTAAGAAAATCAATTAAGAGGCATATAGGACAGATGTTTTATTCTATTTATCTATCTATCTATCTATCTATCTATCTATCTATCTATCTATCTATCTATGTATGTATCTATCTATCTAGTTAGCATTCCTTACCTTAGGGTATCAGCTTCTCAGTGGTGCTTTGGGGAACCATCCCTCCCACTCATAGTCATTACGATTTAGATGGAACCCCCTCCCCCCCCCACCATGGCTAGGGTCAGTGGACTGGGTCTGACTGTTGAGAGTACACATAGCACATTATTCTCAAGCCACAGTCATCACTTGTATAGGATGTTTGCTGGGACAGTGGATGAAGCAACTTGTCACCAGTGGTGTTGCTAATTGGTAGGATGTGAGCCCAAAGCTGTGTTTGCCCTTACATGAGGGGAGCCTGACTGAGAGTGAGGTCAACTCAGTGAATTTGAGCAGAGCTATGGAGAGTGATATTTGGTAATAGTGAGGCCCTGGATTCAGCCTTGCCTGAAGCCTGCATTTTAGTTACATTAGCCAACAAACTACCTTCTTTAGTAAAAGTAGTTTAACCTGGAATTTCTGCCATTTTTGCAAAAAGAGCCCTTGGTAATACAGCAGAATACTTAATACAGGTGAACAATAACAAGGCTCTAATAAAGTAATTGGAATTAGGGAAGTTTTTGAGAAGAACTATAGAAGAATATGGTGCATGAAGGAGAGAGGGAGGAGCCAGTAAGGTTTCAGCTTCTTGATGATTTAAAGGATGGTCGTGTTCTTAACTAAAATAAAGAAGTCAGGGGTCGCCTGGGTGGCTCAGTCGTTAAGCGTCTGCCTTCCACTCAGGTCATGATCCCAGAGTCCTGGGATCGAGCCCTGCATTGGGTTCCCTGCTCAGCGGGAAGCCTGCTTCTCCTTCTCCAACTCCCCCTGCTGTGTTCCCTCTCTCACTGTGTCTTTCTCTGTCAAATAAATAAATAAAATCTTAAAAAAAAAAAAAAAAAAAGAAGTCAGGACAATGATCTGGAGTGAGAGAAAGTCGGGAAACCCATCATAGATTGTATTGAATTTCGAGTGCTGGCTGGACATCCAGTCTGGCAGCTGGACATTTAGGACTGAAGTAGAGGAGAGAGACCCTTTCTAAAATGGGTAGTGGTGGGCGCCTGGGTGGCTCAGTCATTAAGCGTCTGCCTTCAGCTCAGGTCATGATCCCAGGGTCCTGGGATCGAGCCCCGCATCGGGCTCCCTGCTCAGTGGGAAGCCTGCTTCCCCTTCCCACTCCCCCTGCTTGTGTTCCCTCTCTCACTGTGTCTCTCTCTGTCAAATAAATAAATAAAATCTTTAAATAAAATAAAATAAATAGTGGTGAAATAACCAAGGGAGGGCTTGAGGGTGGGTGTCTAAATCTGCTAGGACTGCCATAACAAAATGCAGTAGAGGGAGTGGCTTAATAAAACTTCATTTTCTCACAGTTCTGAAAGCTGGAAGTTCAAGACTGGGGTGGTCGCACTGTCAGATTCCTGGTTTGCAGACTGCTGTTTTCTTGTTTTTCCTAGGTGCCTGTGCATGGAGAGAGAGAAAGAGAGGGAGGGAGGGAGAAGGGAAGGAAAGTATCTTTCTTTTCTTATAAGGAGGTTGTCCTATCAGATTAGGAATCCATCCTTATGACCTCATTTAACCGTATTGCTTCCTAAAAGCCCTATCTCCAAATATAGTCACATTGGGTGTTAGGGCTTCAACGCAGGAATTTTGGGGGGACACAGTTCAGTTCATAGCATGTATAGACCCAAGGAGAGGTCCCAGGTTGGGGATTTAAGAGCAGGAAGAGGAATGAATGAAGGTGATATCTTGTCGCCATGATTTTGTGTGTGGTCCTGACTTCCTGAGTTCCATGACTTTATGTCAGTCACTTCTTTGAGACAGTGCAGATGGCACCTCTTCCAGGCAGTCCTCTCTGTTTGTCCCTCACAGGCACCTGAAGTTGGGCATCTTAATACCTATTTCGGTTTTCCACCACACTTACCACATTTTACTATCATGATGTCTGTGAGTTTGCTTCTGCAACAGACGCGGCTAGGATTTCAAACCAAATCTTCCTGTCTCTAGAACCCATGCTTGTCCCACTATGCTTTGCTATGATGATTTCTAGCCCTACTACAGTGTTAGACAATTGGGGACCTAAGACGAAATGGTGACTGTGGAAATGCCATGTAAATTGTAAGTTAATATGTGAATATAAGCTGACGATACTGTTATAAGCCTGTAATCAACTGTGTGTGTGTGGTTAAGGTGACATCATTGCAAATGTATGTAATATTTATGCATGTGTTCATTAATACGTAATAAATTATGTATATATATATAAATACATAACAGCATTAGTGTTTTACGTGTTTGTAATTACTCTAAGCGTCTTCATGCACGATATGTGTATGTGAGTGTGAATGTGTGTGTATTTATCTCAGTACTCAGGAAACAATGAAGTTACTGGCTTTTAAAATGTTCTCTGTTAGACAAGAATTTAGGTCAAAAAAGAAACGTATGTGGTATGTCCTGGTATTGGAACGTCATAAGTACTCACATTCATAATCTTGGATGTTGATATTACTAATAGTGATTAATCGTTACATTGAGTTGGTGCTTTTTAGCCTCTTAAAACAGGGTCATGAGCACTATCCTGTTTGTTCTCACTGCAGCCCCGTGAGGATATCTGATTTCTGTGTTGGTGCTGGGGCTGCCGTGGTCCAGTCCACAGACTGGGTGGCTTCAGCAACAGTAAGTGACTTTCCCACAGGTCTTTTTAAAAAGGTGTTTATTTATTTATTTGAGGCAGAGACAGAGATAGCAGGAGAGAGCACAAGTGGGGACGAGAGGGAGAAGCAGGTTCCCTGCTGAGCAGGGAGACTGAGCTGGGGCTCAATCCCAGGACCCCAGGATCACAACCTGAGCCAAAGGCAGACACTTAATCGACTGAGCCACCCAGACTCCCCTTTCTCACAGTTCTTAAGGCTGGAAGTCCAAGATCAAGGTGTTGGCGGGTTTGACTTCTCCTGTGGCTTCTCTTCTGGGCTTATAGATGCCTGTCTTCTCCCTGGGTCCTCATGTGGTCTGTTCCTCTGTGTGAGCACACCCCTCGTATCTCTCTGTGTGTCCAAATCTCCTCCTCCTCTTCTTCTCCTTCTCCTTCTTCTTCTTCTTCCTCCTCCTCCTCCTCCTCCTCCTTCTTCTTCTACTTCTTCTTCTTCTTCTTCTCCTTCTCCTTCTCCTTCTCCTTCTCCTTCTCCTTCTCCTTCTCCTTCTCCTTCTCCTTCTCCTTCTCCTTCTCCTTCTCCTTCTTCTTCTTCTTCTTCTTCTTCTTCTTCTTCTTCTTCTTCTTCTTCTTCTTCTTCTTCTTCTTCTTCTTCCTCTTCTTCTTCTTCTTCCTCTTCTTCTTCCTCTTCTTCTTCTCCTTCTTCCTCTTCCTCTTCTTCTTCTTCTTCCTTTCTTCTTCTTTTCCTCCTCCTCTTTCTTCTACTTCTTCTTCTTCTTCTAAGATTTTATTTATTTATTTGAGGGCGAGAGAGCATGTGCATGCATGAGTTGGGGGAGGGGCAGAGGGAGAAGCAGGCTCCCCGCTGAGCAAGGAGCCTGATGATATGGGGCTCGATCCCAGGATCCTGAGATCATGACCTGAGCCCAAGTCAGATGCTTAACTGACTGAGCTACCCAGGCACCACATCAAATCTCTCCTTTTTATAAGGATACCAGTTGTATTGGACTTGGGCCACACTAACACACTCATTTTAACTTCTTTAAAGGCCCTATCTCCGAATTAGTTCTATTCTGAGGTACTGGGGGTTAGGGCTTCAACACATGAATGTGGGGCAGGGGCACAATTCAGTCCCTAACAGTGACTGATTTTAGAAAAATAACAAATAATAGGGTTGTACCAGTGACAAACAATATGAGTGAAAAGGACAGAAAATTTCAGTAAGTGTGCAAAGAGGAACTTTGAAAAGATGTAACTTCCTTGTGGGTGCTTTTCACCTTGGACTGTACTAACTCCAGAACTGTTCTAATCAATAAATGTTTGTTGCATGTGGTGCTCCCCAAGGTTTAGTCATTCCTGTGCTACCTTTAAGATTTTTGCCATATCCTTATAAAACCTGTGCTATGGGGTGCCTGGGTGGCTCAGTCCTTAATCGTCTGCCTTCAGCTCAGGTCATGATCCCGGGGTTCCGGGATGGAGCCCCGCGTCGGGCTCCCTGCTCCGTGGGAAGCCTGCTTCCCCCTCTCCCACTCCCCCTGCTTGTGTTCCCTCTCTCGCTGTGTCTCTCTCTGTCAAATAAATAAATAAAATCTTTAAAAAAAGAAAAAACCTGTCCTAGGATTTAATTGAATGTTTTTATTTCGGTTGACTCTCTACTTTTTTTTTTTTTTTAAGATTTTATTTATTTATTTGAGAGAGAGAGAAAGCATGAGGTGGGGAGGGTCAGAGGGAGAAGCAGACTCCTCGCTGAGCAAGGAGCCCAATGCGGGACTCCATCCCAGGACTCCAGGATCATGACCTGAGCCGAAGGCAGTCGCTTAACCAACTGAGCCACCCAGGCGCCCGACTCTCTACTTTTATATGAAGACATCTGAAGACAAAATTTTTGTTACCACTACCACAAATGGCAAATCGGTATTGCTTACTGTATACAGATGACAATGATAAATATGTATGCGTGACATAAAACATTATTAAAGGCTCTCTTTCTGGCCGGGCACAAAATATGTACTGGTCATGACCTTTGGGAAAGGCTGATTGGATGAACAGATGGGGGATGGGTGGATGGATGAAAAGAAGCAGACTGTTTATGTCTGTCCATTGAATTAAGAGTTACCGAGTGTCTGGTCCACGACGGGCACCAAATCGTCTTGCATCACAGAGATGGTGGAACAGGTGAGGTCTAGACCCTCATGGTGCTTTGATACCAGCAGCTCACGTGAAGGAGTGGAACCAGCCTTGACCCCAGAGTGGGCTTGGACGGGGCCAGAGCTGGGTAGGAGGACAGCGGGGAGGCCGTTAGCGATCAAGGCCGGCCACCAGCTGCTGGGGACTGCCTCCCTGTGGCAGCATCCTGGGTTGTCTTCCCCTTCAGCTTGACCTCGGCCAGGATGGGTAGTGTCAGCTGCTTCCTGTGCTGTGTTAGAAACCATCTCTTAGTAATATAACTGTCTGTTCCAAACATCTTTGCTTAGTGTGTAGTGAGAGCCCGACCTTTTTCCGCCCAAGGCCATCACTTATATCAGTGGCCTCTGTGTGTGCTCTTAGCCAGAATAAATCCCCCCTGAGTCAGGGGCAATAGATCATGGGCTCCATCATTAACGGCCTATAAATTAAGGGGTGGCTGGCAAATCTGGCTTCTGTGCCTGGCTGCTCACTCCTTAGATACACAGTGTCACTCTTTTATCGGGGGGTAGTGGGGGCAGGCTGTTTGGTCTCCTTCTGAGCCCCCTGAAAGACAGTATTTACGGGCTATGGAAATACCTTCACCGCATGTTTATTTCTTTGAGACACTCTGCCCCAAACTCATTGGCTCCTTGTTCCTGCCTCTGTCCCGAGCTGTCTGGGCATTTAATGGCTTGGGTGGTGCGCTCTCCACATTTCCAAGACTTCTCAGTGGTAGCAGAATACGCTTTTAAAAACCCCACCACACCCAGAGTGTTTGGGGTTTCATAATGGCAAAGAGTGGCTGTCTTCAGCACTCTGAGGTTGCATTCCTGAGACAGGGTGTTCCTCACTTTCCACTGAGGCCACAAAGCTCCATTGACGGCTGGGACCATCCCATCCCTGCTCCTCGAGAGACTTGGCGCCACTCTTGGGGCTCCTGCCTCCCCACTTCACCTACGAGAACAGATGTGCCACTGTGGAATCTTAGATCTCGGGATGAGCGTTGACTTTATAGGGAGATTGTTCTCAGAGACATCTCTGCCAGGCTCAGATTCTGGAGAATTGTGCTGTCTCCATATTTGGAACTGAAGTGCAATCATGTATGCAGTCCCAGTTTGTCTTGGTTGAGCCCAAAGATGCCTCATGTTGATGGTGGGGGGATGGGGGAGTACGAGGGAGTGAGCCTATTGGAATCATGAGATGGCAGAGTGGAAGGTGTGTTAGGGGTCATCTGATACAACACTTTACCAAATGCAAGAACCGCCCCCCGCCCCCAACATCCCTGACGAGTGCCCATCCAGCTGCAGTCTGGGCGTGTTGGGCCCTGCCTGGTCGCCAGCCTTGGTGGGCGTCTTCTGCCAGCTGGAACCTCCCAGCCTCCTTCATACCTTCCCCCTGTGCCAAGCTCTCAGGACCCCTGCTTGTCCCAAGGCAGGAGAGCTTTAAGAAACTCTAGATGATCTGGTGCATGAAAGTCAACTTCAGGTCCCACTTGGGCTCTTCCTCTTTTTTTTTTAAGACTTTATTTATTTGACAGAGAGAGAGCCAGAGAGCACAAGCAGAGGGAATAGCAGAGGGAGAGGGACAAGCAGGCCCTGCACCGAGCAGGGAGCCTGACGCGGAGCCCGATCCCAGGCCCCCGGGATCATGACCCAAGCCTAAGGCTACACTCAACCATCTGAGCCACCTAGGCGCCCCTGGGCTCTTCCTCTTATCTCCCATTTTTGCCCGGTCACTGGGACGAAACTGTCCTGACCCCAGGCTCCCATCCCTCTTTTATTCTCTGTGCCAAGTCCTTGTTTTCCTGATGTAGATACTTGTGAGCCCCACCTTGCCCTAGTGAGATCTTCTCCCTGGGGCCTGTCGCCTTGTCTCTGAGCCCCAGCCCAAGATTCAGGTCTTGCTGGCTGAAGACAGCACTCCTGGAGCTTCAGAGTATAGACTGCTCCTTGTTTCTTGTTGCTGTGTTCTGTCTTCCATGGCCGGTGGTCACGCTGAGCTAGCAGCCATCACGAGTGAAGATGTCCTGCCCCAGAGTCAGCCTGTGGGGCTGGATGCCTCCCCAGGACTTGCAGCTCAGCCCATGCACAAAATGTTCGACTTCAAATCCTGGACTCCTCTACCATCTGCCTGCATGATCCATCTGCAGCTGATCAGGGTATTCCTAAGCACCTACTAAAAAATGAGAATGAATCTCCTGAGGTGGGAAACTTCAGTTAACGATAAAATGTGCCCTGTATTGAATAAATACTACAGACCACTTTGCTGTGCACTTTACATGGGTCAGATCCCCAAAGCCTGTGAGGTAGGTGGTGTTATTATTAGTATTATTGCTGCATCCAGAACACAGGCCCTATAGCTGGGGCGCTTAGCTTGGAATCCAAACTCTGCCATTTTCCGATTGAGTCCCTGGAGTAAGCTGCTTAGCCATTTTATGGCTCAATTTTCTAATCCATGGGGAAGGACTAGTCCTGCCCACCTTAAACGGTGGTTATGCACCTAAAGCATTTGGAACCATGCCTAACCAGGCTAGAGGTGTGGAGTCTCTTGTCCAGCAATACACAGTGAGTGGTAAAGCTGGGACTTGCAAAAAGGACCCCCGGCCTAAGACCTGGCTCTTCCTCAGCCTATCACTGCCCCCTTCCTCGGCCTTGGAATTCGGGAGATTACCTGGGTGATGCCTTAGGTGGCAATTCTTGGCAACAGTCAAATGCCTTGCTCTCATTGGTTCTCAACTAGTCACTTTTCGTCTGTAAAGACCATGTTATTCATCTGCTCGTCAAGAAAAAAACAGTGTCTCTGGCATCTCAGTTAAGAGAACGGAATTGGCTTTGGCAACTACTTGCGTCTGGGATCGTGCTCTGCCACTTCCCAGCTGGGTGATCTTGGGCAAGTCAGCAAATCTCTCCCCCCATCATTTTTCTCCTCCGTAGAAGAAAGAGAATGACATTTACCTCACAAGGCTGCATCCAACTTTCGATGACCTGAATCAGAGCAGGTGTGAAAGCACCTTGTAAACCTCTTTACATTCCACCTGTCTCCTCTGGAAAGTGGGATGGTCATAGGTGCCCTGCAAAGGGGCTCTGTCCATTGCCTGGCCCATGGTGACTACCCAGTAGCTTTAGCTGTCATCGTCACGGTGCTTACGGCGTCCCATGTCAATGCAAGCAAGATCTCAGTTGCTTTCCTCTGCTGAAGGGTTTCCTAAGCCATCCCTACGATTACCCTCCCCTCCCCTCTCCCGGGCAAATGCTTGAATTTGCAAGGTTGTTGCCCAGCGTTAAGGTTAGCGCACAGAGTATGGCTGTGAAGCAGATTTTTCCTGTGCCTACAGATAACTAGTCTCCAGGGAGCCTCAAACCTGTGACCCTGGCTTCATTAGCCCTGTGAACTGGCTGGCCCAGCCTGCCCTTGGTAATAATTCCTGCCAGGTCACAAAGAATATTTTACCCCATGAGCCTTGGGTTAATACCAACCTTTGACCCTATTCACTTAAAAGGTAATAAGCAACAGAAGCATTCATTCATTTATCCAGCAAACATTTATCAAGGGACATTCTTGAGTTTCTTAGTTCATCCCTACTCAGTGTACCCGCTGCTGACTCTTTGAGGCTGCGCATTCTTGCCGAGATAAGAACAAAGTCAGGTATCTGGGTTTCCTTGTCTTGGGGCCATTCATCACCTTTTCTCTTCTCTCCACACCCAATTGAGTCAGGAACTCACATTAAAAGGGCTTTGAGCTGATGACTCTGAGAAAGCCCAGGACCCAGATTCCCTTTCCTTTATGATCCCATTAGCAGGCTGATGGGTGACGGCCCTGGGAGGGAGCGGAGCGCAAGAAAGCCCCGCTGACAAATGCAGAACACATGTTCGCTGTCGCAAGGATGTGGCACTTCCTTTACACGTGCAGGTCTCCTTAATTCAGTTCAGTCCAGCAAGTTTTGGGTAAGCGCCCGATTGCTCATTTATTCAATGATTTATTCATTCATCCATCAGACATTTTTTAAGTGTTGTGTACAAGCTCAGCACTGTGCTGCACACTGGGCTAGAGACAAAAGCAATCTCTAACGCTCACCCCACCTGCGTCCTAATGGGAGACACGATTTGCATTTGCAAAACCCCCAGAAAAGAATTGCCCGCACAGGGGAGAGGAAAAAATATTTATTTCATTTATCACTCATGCATTAATGCATGAACACATCCTTATTAGTTACCAACTGTGGGTCACGCAGTGTGCTAGATGCTGGTACCCAGAAATGAGCAACAAGGTACCGTTTCTACCACCAGGGCGGTGCGGAAGACCGCCTTAGACTAGCTGATGAAGGAACACCACTGGTAGGCTGAGGTCTCAGACATGAGGAAGAGATTGCCATGCCAAACGGGGGGGAAGGGCCTTCCAGACAGAGGGAATGGCATATGCAAAGCCCTATTGTGGAAAAGAGGTGGACATTTTCGAGGAGACATTTAGAAACAGGCTAGCAGATCGGAGAGTCACGGTGGAAGGGGGATGAGATTGGAGAGCTAGGAAGGGACCAGATAGTGCAGGAGTTTGGATCGATTGACCTTCCTTCCTGCCTTCCTGCCTTCCTGCCTCCCCTGTCTCCCCTTCCTTCCCTCACTCCCCCTTTCCTCCCTTCCTCCCTTCCTCCCTTCCTCCCTTCCTCCCTTCCTCCCTTCCTCCCTCCCTCCCTCCCTCCCTCCCTCCCTCCCTCCCTCCCTTCCTTCCTTCCTTCCTTCCTTCCTTCCTTCCTTCCTTCCTTCCGGGGTCAAAGAGAAACTGTTGAAGAGTTTGAAGCTGGGCATCATCCTGGTTTAATCTGCTGTGTGTGTCTCTGGCATGTCAGGCTTTGTGCCGAGGACGTTCCTATTAGAACAAATACCGTGAGCTTAGAAATTCTTCCAGTGCTATTTTTTCCCTTTCCGGGAGCACCAGCAAGCCTAATGTAACCAGTTGCTCCGGTGTGTGGGATAGAAAAACATGCTTCTTGAATGTCTGGAGGGGGAGTTCAGTGAGAGTTGGAGACAGAAGTCCTGTGGATGGTATAAGACTTGTGTGAGGTTCTCTCAGATTTGGAGAATGGGGAGTGCATCCTGGGCAGGGAGGACAGAAGAAGCTTGAGGAGAATCCTTCCTCCCTCTTTCTTTTCTCTGTACAGTGTTTCCTCATTTGTCCTCCACCACACCCCTAGGGAGCAGGAATAATTATCCCTATTTTCAGATGGGGAAACTGAGGCCCATAAGAGTAATTAGCCAAGGACACTCAGCTAGTTGGTGGCATGGACACTTGCCTGGAGTGGGAAGGGTTTTCACATCTCAGTGGTGTATCAGAAAGAGAGCCAATAGTTCTACAGCTGGAGAGGGGTTTGTGTCAGAAGAGCCATTTTGGCCATTTTTGTCTGCCGTTGGTGAAGGATGGCATTCCGCATTTCCATCTGGCAATGCTTGAATAAAGGCTAGGAGTGGGCTGTGTGATGGCGGTAACCCAGCTGTCCACATGGCCAGTGCCAAATGGCTGGTCGCATCCAGTGCCCTCCCACGGCTGCTCCTCTGGCATCTGTCACCAGCATGTGTGTGAGGCACCTGCTCTGGCTGGGACTGGAATGGCCTGGGGCTCTGAGGCTGCTGAGTATGGGAACGTTGTCTTGGCCTTGTTTCCCTTTCTAGGTTCAAGGAGGTTACTCTGAGTCTGGGCTTGGCTGGATTGCATTGCTTTCTCTTGCTTCTCACCCCAAACTCATCTCTGAGCTCCCCGGGGGGACAGAGGCTCCCCTGCCATTCTTTCTGTAGGACCTGGAGTTTCTCTCCTTACTAAGGAGGCTCCCAGAAGGAACCAGTATCTCCTCTTTATTCAGGCTGAACTGGCTAACCTCACCTGGGTCTGTGGAGTCCTGGGCTCTTCGGGAGCTGCTGATGCTCCAGCCGGGGCCCCACTCAGGCCTCAGGGACTGTTCCCTTGGCTGTGAACCCTTGGTCCTCTCTAGGCAGAGCTGGCTTCATGGGCATGTGACCTGCGCAGGTGCACAAAATCCATGCTTAGAAAGACCCCGTGCTGCATTTAAAGCTGTGTTGCCACAGTCTCAAAATTCTTACTAGTTTTATCCTTGAACTTGTACTTTGAAAGTGGATCTAATGGGTCAATGAAGCATGCACAATGTGATGGCCTTGGTGCTTTCGTGTTCACACGTAGTGTTTGTGGTGCCCACTGGAGTCTGACAGACATGACATGTGGGAGGTCAGCATGATTCCGAGTGAGAAAGGTGGGCGTGTTCTGTCTACACCTAACGAAGTGGAGGTGCCGATGGCCTCAAGAAGCCAAGCTTCCTATTTTTTTTTTTTAAGATTTTATTTATTTATTTGAGAGAGAGAATGAGATAGAGAGCATGAGAGTGGGGAGGGTCAGGGGGAGAAGCAGACTCCCTGCTGAGCAGGGAGCCCAACGTGGGACTCGATCCCAGGACTCCAGGATCATGACCTGAGCCGAAGGCAGTCGCTTAACCAACTGAGCCATCCAGGCGCCCAACCAAGCTTCCTATTTGAGCTAGAACTTGTGTTGAACACAGAAAGAAGGCAATGACGTTCTAGAAGCATGAACCACGGAGGACGAATGCAATCCTCTCATATCCGTTGTTGTGTTACTTCCTGGTGTTCACCAGCCATTTATGCCGAATTTGATGGCATAGAACGAAAGGCAAAGATAGGTCATCCCGTAGTTCCTTCCTTTATGTCCCTCCTTGTCATCTGGGAGCCAGAGGCAGAGCATTGGTAGAATATGTGTGTATCTTTTACTTTTGTTGTGCGGTTTCCACCATGCTGGCAAGAATGGGACACCAGCTACCAAATTTGAATTGTGTAGTTTCAGTGATTCTTCATGAGTTCAGTGTGTTTATATTTGCATTTAAAGTTGACATTGCACGATACAGAGATGAGTAGTTCATGCTAATTAAGGTTTCAGAAATTTTCCCTTACGATGATATTAAATAGCAAATAAGAAAACACCACGACTAATTGACAGAGAGGCCAGGAAAGAGGGAAAAGTTTTATATTTTAGTTGCTGTAAGGACACTTTTTCCTTCTTTTTTGAACAAGGGGCCCTATATTTCTCTTCTGCACAGGGTCCTGTAGTGATGTAGCTCTCCCTGCACTCAGGGGTTATTTGATCAAATATTTTTGCAGTGTGTCACCTGAACAGCCACCTGACTTATCTGGGCTGAGAAGCCAGCAGAGCTGCCTCGGTGCTTAACCATTGTCTGACTGTGAAACCCTTCCAGGCACTGGACGTCCACAGACAAATAGATCAACAGGGGCTGCAAGGCCTTGCTCTTCTAGGAATTTACGGTTTGGCGAGGGGAGCACAGAGCAGGTGCCCTATTTTGTCTTGGCTGCTGTGTGTCCCAGAACCGAGTACGTCGCTTGGTACGTCGTGGGTGCTCCATAAATGCTTGATGAATGAACTCATGAACATGAAAGCATCTGACTACTATGGCAATGGGAGGGTTGTTGTTAATGGGGGCGGGGGTCAGTGTGGGCTCTAGAGAGAATGCAGCTTTCCAAGGACAGTCAGAGCAGCCAACACAGACTCTGCTCTGTCCTCATGAGTTTGGATTGATTTTTCTTCCATGCGTTTTTTAGGGCTGTTGTACGGTGTCCTGCTTTGTCCTGTATGGTGTCTGTCCAGATGAGGTTTTATCTTGGGATAAAGAGTAGACGGGTTCCAGAAAGCCAAGTTCATGAATTTAAAGGGTTTTCTTCATTCTGAGATGGTGTTCTTCCTTCTTGTTAAAATGTATTTTTGGTGGGGAGACAGTGGCAGGGTACCACTGATGGTAACGGTGACGGCTTATAGGATTTCTCTGTGTGGCCGTCAGCGTTCTAAATACATTGCGTCTTCAGGAAACCTATAAGTAGATACTGTTCTAGAAGGAGAAACCGAGTGCAGAGAGGTAAACAGCTTGGGCCTGTGTCGTGGCATCTCAAGAATGGGCAGAGTGGGGGCACCTGGGTGGCTCAGTCGTTAAGCATCTGCCTTCCGCTCAGGTCATGATCCCAGGGTTCTGGGATCGAGCCCCGCATCGGGCTCCCTGATTGGCGGGAAGCCCGCTTCTCCCTCTCCCACTCCCCCTGCTTGTGTTCCCTCTCTTGCTGTGTCTCTGTCAAATAAATTAAAAAAAAAAAAAGAGAGAGAGAGAGAGAATGGGCAGAGTGTGTGGGAGAAGCAATAAAAGGACTTGGCTCAGCCACCAGACCAGGATGGGATTCTCCCAGGCTGGGGAGTGGAGACGGAGTCTGCAGGCTCCAGAGCAGTGAGGATCCGGCAGCAAGGCCCATGGGAGGCAGAGCTGGCTGATTGTCATGGAGCTGCGACCCCAGGCTGCTGGCAGGGGATTCCCAAGGAGGAAGCCTGGCCGGAAGCAGCAGAGAGCTGTCCAACCTGGAGCACTTGAGGACAGGGACAAGGGCATCTTTGCAGTCCCCTGAATGGACAGGGGATCATGAGTGAGGCCGACCCCCCGAGTGCTCCACACCACATAAGGCCTTCAGAACCTTGAAGTGACCCTAGTAGGGGGACATTCCCAATGGCGGCAGTGGCAGAATTGGGGCTTACCATGGAAATTGTTTGTTTATGGTGCCTTGTTTGTGTGATGCCAGAAGGAAGGAGCAAAGAAAGAAGGAGGGACAGAGGCAGGGGAGGTGAGAGGAAGGGAGGAAAGGAGGAAGGAAGGTGGGAGGAAGGGAGGAAGGAAGGAAGGAAGGGAGGAAGGAGGGAAGGGAGGAAGCAGGGAAGGGAGGAAGGAGGGGGGAAGAGAGGAAGGGAGGAAGGAAGGTAGAAAGGAAGGAAGGGAGGGAGGAAGGGGGAAAGGAGGAAGAGAGGAAGGAAGGGATGAAGGGAGGAGGGAAGGGAGGGAGGGAAGGTGAGAGGGAGGGAGGAAGGAAGGTGGGGGGAAGGGAGAGAGGGAGGGAGGGAGGAAGGTGAGGGGAAGGGAGAAAGGGAGGGAGGGAAGAAGGGAGGGAGGGAGGAGAGAAGGGAGGAGGGAAGGGAGAAAGGAGGGAGGAAGGGGGGAAGGGAGGAAGGTGGGAGGTAGGAAGGGGAGGGAGGGGGGAAGGGAGGGAGGGAGGAAGGGAGGAAGGAAGGTAGAAAGGAAGGGAGGAAGGGAGGGGAAGGGAGGAAGAGAAGAAGGAAGGGATGAAGGGAGGAGGGAAGGGAGGGAGGGAAGATGGGAGGGGGGGAGGGAGGGAGGTGGGGGGAGGGAGGGAGGGAGGAGGGAAGGGAGGGAGGCAGGCAAGGGAAGAGGGAAAGGAATGTCAGCTCAGCATCCCCGGGCTCTCCCGTCTCTCCTGGCTCCCACACTTCCCTCAAGGCCGGCAGTGGCCTCAGCTGTCTCAGTGGGTGCGTGCGGGGGAACAGGGCTGCATGCGGTTGGTCATGGGGAGCAGAGACCATTAGCAGTGGTGTTGATTGCAGGTCAGACCGCGCCAGTTTCGTGCCTATCACAGAAGCCCTCGAAGCCTCATGCTGAATTGGAAACCAGGTACCCCGTGGACAGAGCCCAACCCAGGGCGAGGTTGATGTCATCTTGGCTTTAGACCATGGGCCGACATCTCGGGGCAGATCCCCTGTCTCTGGACCCTGTTTCCCTACCTGTAAAATGGGGCTGAGCAAGATGATTTTCTGCAGGGGGGTGGGGAGGTGGTCCGTTTCCTGGGCTTCACTGGTTCTGTGCTCGTCCCACCGCACCTGTCCGCGTCTCTTCCAGGCAACAGTGATGGCGAGTCGCGCGTCTCTGTCACGTTGTCCTCAAGACCTTCCTTGCTTCCTTTAACCTCCTATGTCTTTACCTTCCGAGTTTGTTCTGGAGCCGTGGAGACACTGGCTTGGGTCCTGCTCTGGCTCCTTGCCTCCCTCCTCTCGACAACCAGATTCATCTCACCCCAGTCTTCTGTGCATCTCTGAGGAATGGGTCGGACAGTCTGCATCATGCTGGAGTGTTACTCCTGTAACTTCTGTAATCGAGTTATGCAGTAGACACACAGATTAGTCGCGAGAGGGATTTCTTCACTCCCCACCCCCCCATCTGCCTTGGGCACAACTGATTTAAAACGTGAACGATGTGTTCGAACCAACACAGGTCTCTGATGGAGCAGAGCACAGTTCATATAGGACTTTGAGGGAGACCAGACACTTCAGAGGAATGTCCTCCCTCCAGGAGGCTAACTTGGGCTCCCAGGTCGGAATTCCTCAGTGACCTATCCACATTCTCCTGCCACTTGGCCTAATTCCTGCGCTAGCTCTGAAAAGCACTTACTTGCTCTATTTCTCCTTCCTGCCACACCACATATTTTCATGATGCCTGAGAACTTGTGGAGGTCTTTGGGGCTCTCTCCCCGGCCACGGAGCCTTGGTGGGTAAGGAGTGCACTCAGATGAAGTTCCTTGGGGTCAAGGCTGGGGTTGGGGTGAAGTTGGGAAAAGACCCAGCCTAGAGAAGAGAGACTTGAGTCAAGTGACGGAAGAAGGGGAGCTGGTGGGGGAGGTCCAGAAAGCAAAAAAAGTAGAATCCATCAGGCAAGACCAATGTCAAAGAAGGGTCCTGCTGCAGGCAGATTTTCTCAGGTGTCTCGTGACGTTCACAAGCTGAACCAGTACCTGCTGGCTGAACCGTTGGGCTGGCCCGGATGTGAGGGCAGCAGCCTGGAGATCTGAGAGCAGATCTGAGAGCAGGGGTGCCAGCACCTCATGCTAGTGGCCGGTCTGAAAAAGGAGGCTTGGAGAAAGGAGTGGCCCTTCAAAGAGTAGTCTGGGGACGATCCCCCTAAAAAATGACCTGAGGATTCTTGTGAAACATGTAAGCATCCTTCTATCTGGACCTATGAGATCCGTGATCCTTACGTATGCTAAAGGTTTAGAACCAAGGTGAACTTGGTGTCTTCGGGGACATGAGAGAAAGGTCCAGGACAGGACTGAACTTGAACTCAGGCAGAGCCGTAAATGGAGGAGGTTTGGGGCCCGCAGCAGGCTGGTGGTGGAGAGTCTGGACCCGAAGGAGCTCTCTGACTGTCTCAGGTAGCACCCAGGAAAGCACACAGCGCGGCGCCTGCCACACACGCTGGGTGCCCTGGGATCATGTGACCCTCCGTGTGGGTCCCGGGACGACTGGATGAGTGTGTACCGGCCTGACTTCCAGTTACGCCCAGAGCTCCCACGGCCTTTCCGCAGTCCTCCAGCCCAGGGCCACCTTCGCTCAGCAGCTGTCCGGCGTCTGTTGCCACCCCTGGCCCACGCTCGTGCAGACCGCAATGCCCGCGCTGTGCAGACAGCCCTGGCCTGCTTCCAAGACCCCGAAGTGGATAGGCCTCCTCTCGAAGGACAGTGCTGCACGGAGAGGTGATCTTAGCCTGCCCCTCAGCTGGGCCCAGCTGTTTCTAGTTTGGGAAGGCCCTTCGTTTGTTCTGGGATAAAGCTCGACGCTTGCTTCAAGGTTCCTAGACCACCCAGGGCTTCAGGCCGGTTGGAAGAGGCCCTGGAGATGTTCTTGGCTCTGGACGCCGTCGTGGGGAGGGGAAGCAAGGGCCAGCCGCAGTGGTAGGGCAGTGCCTGGAAAGAGCATGGGCCTTGGAGTGGAGTTTAGAGCCTGGTCTGACTAGTGGTGACCTTGGACGTGTTGACCCTGGGCGTCAGCGCCTCCTCTGCATTATGGGAATGACTGAACTGTCTCAACAGATTCTCTTGAGGATGAAGAGACGCTCTGTCTGCAGAACGATGGGAACGTGTGGCTCATTCCCGCGACGAGAGGCACGCCGTTGGATGACCGTGTGTGCGGAGTCTGGAGGAAGGGCTGCAGGGAGCTTGCCTCTCAGCCTGCCGTGGACGTCTGTGAGCCCCTCGACCCTGATACCCCCCCTTCATTCTTTCCCAGTGCCCCCATGGCGCACCCCTCTGTCTGTCTCACTGCCCACCCAGAATTCACTCTGGTTTCGTGAGTTCTATCTAGCTCTCCTTTGATCGTGTTTAGGGTGGAATGAACACTTTAGCTCCTGTAAATCCCTTTGGTAGCTAGAGGTGGGGGCAGAGACGGAGAGGGGTGGGGAGTGGGGGACTTTTCTCTTGTCTTCACTCTTACAGAGGGAAACATCTACAAGGCAGACTTCCTTGTTTGCTAATATTGACCATTGATCACCTTTTACCGCAGAATTCCGGTATGTCATTTTTTAACGAGGATGCATTTTTCTTCTTACTGGAACACCCTTCCAGGAAAAGACTTGGGGGGGCTGAAAGACATCCCCCCCCCCACCTCGAGTCTTCTACCGTCTCTAGTGCAGTGTGGGCAGTTAGCGTCTGCTAGCCATCTTGTAATCAGTGGGTATGTGAATGTTCTGACCTTTCTCTAGCATTCCGGAATAGGGTGAGGTGATGGTGAGCTGGTGGGCTGGTGACAACATAACCTAGAGCAGAGGGCAGACTCTCAGCCAGGAGGTCTCGGACTCACAAGCAGGGGTGGGGAACGCGGCTGGGTGGAGCTCAGGTTATCAGTAGGCCGGCAACAGAACCCAAAATGTTATCTCTGGCGAACACAGGGTAGCTGGGTCAATCCCAACCTCTGACAACAGAGAAGTCAAGTACTTAGAAATTTGTGTACAAGTGAACACCTTTAATCAAAGTGCAGAAAAGCTAGAGCCTTCAAATAGTCAGCTGTTTGGGGGGGGGGAGGGCACTGTGTTTTTCATGGAAAGAGTGATACAGTTGTTGAGTGCCTACCTTGTAGTTTTGTAGCCAACACTTGAAATCATTATCTTTATTTGAGAGATGGAACAATGAGGTTCAGAGAGGTTAAATAACTTACCCAAAGACACACAGGATTCAAACCCCAGGCCTGGTGCTCTTTCAGCTTCATTATGCTGTCTTTCAAAAGAGATGCATTGTAAGGAAATACACTTTTGTGTTTATTCAAATCTATTAGTTTTCTACTCTTGCTGTGAAAAGTTGCCATAAGCTTAGTGGTCAATAACAGCATAAATTTATCCTCTTATAGTTCTGGAGGCCAGAAGTCCAAAATGAGTCTTAATTGGCTAAAATCCAGGCTTCCATTGCTTCTGGAAGCTTCCTTGCCTTTTCCAGCTTCTGGAGCTGTCCACATTCCTTGACTCAGGGAGAAGGGGTCGCATCACCTCACCTTCCTCCCTCCCTCTGTCATCATATCACTTCTGTCCGTGACTCTGACCCTTATGTCTCCCTTATAGGGACCGTGTGATTGCACTGGATCTGCCTGTTAATCCCAGATCATCTCCTACCCCCCCCCAATCCTTAACTTAGTCACATCTTCACAATCTCTTTTGCCATATAAAGTTCCAGGTGCTGGGGTTGAGGACATGGATGTCTTGGGACCATTATTCTGCCTGCCACGATATCTCCGTAAGGCTTTAATAAGTCAGTGCCCTCTCAGGGTAATCTCCTCCCCTCCTAACACCTATAATCTGTACTGTTCAAGACAGTTACTGTCCTAGGATGAAGACCCTTAGGACTTGCCACATGGTAATAATTGCTCACATTTATTAAATGTTTATCATGAATCTGGCCCAGCTTTAAGCTCAATACCAGCTTTATGAGGTTGGTACTAGTATTACCTGCATTTTTTAGGTGAGGAAAATGATAACACGGAGAGGTTAAGCAGTCTGCCCCAGGTCACTCAGGTAGGAAGTGACAGATGGGAACACTGCTGTCTGGTCCCAGAGCCCGCGCCCCTGTCCATGAAGCTGCCTCCCATGGCTGCGAGCTCCCGAAGGACGAGCCTGAGCCCGGTTCCCTGGCTGTTGTCTTCCCGGTGTGGGTCCATGCGCCGCCTGACCACAGTAGGCGCTAAATAAACACACTGTATTAATGAAAGCATAAAACCCCAAACACCGATGATTTGGTAGTTTCTGTGAGTGGAATCATTAAGTGAGAGCAGAGAGAAGAGGAATTAGGTATTTTGGGCATTTTTGCCTACCTCACCAAATCAAACCTTTTCTTTCATGCCAGAAATTTCTATTATCGGAGCGTTGTGCTTCACAGATGATCTAGTATGGAGCGACCGTGAGGCTGAGGTTGTGGTCATGACTCATGGGTGTGCACTACAGGCTGGAGACCTGGCCCTTCAGACAGTGGGTAGCGAGGGTCCCCCGATCTCCTCTCTCTCATCCTGGCCTTTGCCAGCTGCTTGCTTGGCGATGCCACTTCTGTCCTGCCCTCCTCCCTTGCTGGAGGCAGCTGTTAGGCTCACATCTGTTTACTTGGCTGCAGTCCAGACCCAAGAATCATATTAGTTTCAGTGCTAATACGAAACCAACCCCGGGAGTTTGGGGCCCTCAGCTCCCTCTCTGGGAACTCTCAGCCTCACGTACTCTGGGGCTCTCAGCAGGTGAGCTAGGAGAAGAGAGAGGATAAAACACATCCCATCTTGGAGCTACAGTCAGAGGCTCAGATGTGGCAGGGCCTGATCTTGTGTGTGAGCAGGTGGGGAGTCCCGTATGTGGAGGTCACAGAAAGGGGTAAGGAAAAATCTCTCGCTCCATATAACTTCTCCCAGGGGGCCCTGGGGAGAACCCTGGCTTCCGTGGTAGACTTTGCCTGGCTAGGCTTGCTTACTTATTTATTTATATTCTGCAGATACTCTCCAGGAAGATACAAAGTTTGAGGATGCTAATTAATCACACCCTTTTTTTCCACTCTGTGTCCAGAGCTTACAAAGAAGTGGAGAGATGACAGGCGGTTGGAGGCAAAACAGATCAACTTAATTACCGTTAAGAACATTGCTGTGATGTCAGCCCCAGATGCTCATCTGCTTGGTGGCAAAGCCCGTGATCTTGTTGGGTGGACCTGAGTCTCCCCACACTGGCGGCAGCGCTGGCCCGGCACCTGGGAGTCCATAGTGGTGCTGCTCACATACCAGCTTGCTATTTTTTGCTACGAAAAAGGCTTAAATCGCATCCTGTCCCACTCGCATTCAGACCCCAATCTCCCCTGGTATTGTGTTCGATTCTTAATTCTTTGTGGCCATGGGGTGGTAGAGTGTTTAAAGGAGGAGGGGGCGGGGGGAGGCGCGCCTGGGTTAGGCTATTGCAAAGGTCTGGGCGCCTTTACGAGCCGGTGCTCCCTGGTGATATCATCATGCCCAGCAGATGGCGATGTTACTGCGTGCAGGAGGGGTCTGGGCGGGTGCACACAATGGCCACCACCTCCCTTCCCAGAAAAAAATGAGCAGACTGGTGTGGTTTCTTTCTTTTTTTTTTCTCTTCTTCTTTGAAAAATGGAAAGAGAACTTTCTAAAAGGATGTATACTTCTAAGCTTTAGGTAGGATTTAGAACAAATTTGAAAGAGGCCATATCTCTTCTCAGGCTTATATTGTCTTTCCCCCTCTGCTGGGTTCGGCAGTATCTACAGTCCCTCTCCTCTTATTTCTTCTCTCCTTCCCTCCTTTCTTCTCTCTCTTCGTCCCTTCCTGTGTTGGCACCAGTTTATTTATTGAACAGCATGGAATTTTAAAACAACGTAACATAAATTAGGAAAAATCACATTTGTGCTTGTTAAATGCAGATACGATTCTATTTCAAAAAATGCCTTAAAAAAAAAAAAAAAGACTAGAAGGACATATGCCAAAATGTTAGCAGTGGTTCTCACTGTTGGTAAGTAGGATCTCAGAATGACTCTTTCTTTTTGCGTTTCATTGATTTTATTTTTAAATTCAGCATATAACAAAATTCACTCATTTTGGTGTACAGTTCTGTGAATTTTAGCATTTGTATAAATTTGTGTAACTGCCGTGTGTGGCTGCTTTCTCTGGTCCTTTCCTTCCCCAGGCCCTCCCTGCCTGACCTGGTTCTCCTACCTTTCAGCCCACTCCTTCCTGCTCCCCTCAGGAGCCTTCTGCTTCTCCAGGTGCCTCTGAAATGCTGGTGTTTAAGCCTTTTTTTTTTTTTTTTTCCAACAGGAATTCTATCCCAGGGGTGATCTTACCCATTCCTATGGATTCCGTTAGGCACCTTCATACTGTCTCCTGGGGTCTATCTCCACTCTAGACCTGTTTGATCATATCCCTTTTGGACAACACCATGTGTCACAAATCAAGCTCATTTTCTCTTCCTGCTGTGGGTATGTCTCTCAGATCCAAAATCTCTGTTAATGGTGACACTGGAAACCTGGCCTCCCAAGCTAGACCCCTCAGAGGCATTTTCACGCTGTTCCCACTGCCTCCTGCATAATCAACAGGCCGACCCCTGTGTGTCGTGTTTTTGGCACACCCCTTGATCCTCTGCCTCCTCTCCACCCTCCTTGTCCTTTGCCCTGATCTTATCTTGCCTGGGTCATCTCGAAAACCTAAGTGATCTCTTAAGTCTCTGGTTTCTCTTCTCTCTTGCCTGTCCTTTCTGTTGCCAACCTGGGCTGCCGCTGAAACACAGACAATGTCATTTCACTCCCATGTGTAAAACCCTTCCAGAGCCACGGGATGGCATTCACAGGACTCCTAGTGACACCCAGGACTTTCACAACGGCCCCGTGACACTTCCTCAGCCCCATCTTCCTCTGCTGCCCCGGCCCACCTCCGAGCTTTGGCTCTGTGGCCCCGGCTGGGACGCTCTGAGGACCCCCGCACGTTCTTCCACCGGGCAGCCTTCTGCTCTGTGGTCCATTTAGTTCAGAATTTCCTCTTCTGCTCAGCTGTTCTCGGCGCTCTCGGGAACATGGAGTCACTCTTTTGCGTTCTCCTGCATGCTGACCATTGGAAGGTGTGAGTTACTCCCCAGAAGCAATCAGAAACCACAGGACCTTGATGATAGGAGGAAGAGTCAGAAGATAACAGGATGATATAGCCCAAAGGAGGCTCCAACTAGGAAATGGGGGGAAAATAAAGGTTTAAAGACCAGAGCGGGGTGCCTGGGTGGCTCAGATGGTTAAGCGTCTGCCTTTGGCTCAGGTCATGGTCCCAGGGTCCTGGGATCGAGCCCTGCATAGGGCTCCTGGCTCAGTGGGAAGCCTGCTTCTCCCTCTCCCTCTGCCTCTCTCCTTGCTCATGCTCTCTCTCTCTCTCTCTGTATCTCTGTGTCTCAAATGAATAAATAAAATCTTAAAAAAAAAATAAAGACCAGAGTGGGGACGAGGAGGGCTGTCACAGAACGCACACTGCTTGAGTGCCAATAATGGCCCCGTGTGGTCTGTCTGATTTGTCTTCCCAACAGCCAGAAGCATCTATTTTTCAGATTAGGAAGGCGAAGTTCAAAGCATTTGGGTAACTCGTCCCAAATGATACAGTCGGTGTCAGAGGCAGTTTTGTGTGAGTCTAAAACCTCGTACTTTCCAGGGAAGGAGCTTGGCTGGCAGGGTGCTCCCCGGCGCTGCTCGGAAGGGAGCAGTTTCTGAGTCTGATGCATCTTTCCTTCAGCGGTATCCACAGAACCCTGAAAACCCTGCAGGTCAGATGAGGGGCCGTTTGCTAATGGGGTGCCTCCTCCGTGGTAGCTGCTGTTCCAAAGAAGCCTCTTCATTGCAAGGCTTCTAGAATGCCTTGGGCCAGGAAAGGTGTCAACACCGGCTCTGCAGGGGTGAGGGTGGTCGCTGGCATCGAGTGTCTCAGACTGGAATAAGGAGCAGGGCAACAGGGACCAGAAGCAAGACCACCTCCTGGTCCTTCTGAGTCACTCCTGGCAAATGGTATGGGTTGCCAGAGCTCTGGGCCCATCAAGTGCAAGAAAAAACCAGGCCAGGTTGAGAAGGACAGGAGGATAGAGAGTAGAAAACCTTCTGTGCTAGGATTCAGGAGATCTGGATTCCAGTTCCAACACTCACTAGCTCTGTGGCTTGAGCAAAGAACTTAACGTCTCTGAGCCTCAGAGGCCCTCTTGGTCAAATGTGGATCATAGTGCTTACCCCACACAGGAGGATTCAGTGAGAATGTGCTGTTTGTTGTCTGTGGATGCCACATCTGGTTCTCCAGTAGCCCGTGAATTCCTGAGAGCATAGAACTGTCTTCCTCATCTCTATCTTTTCCATTGAAGAAAAGGAACAGTTAACAGGGCGCCTGGGTGGCTCAGTCCCTTGAGCGTCCAACTCTTGATTTCGGCTCAGGTCATGATCTCTGGGTCATGAGATTGAGCCCCGAGTTGCGCTCCGTGCTCAGTGGGGAGTCTGCTTGATATTCCCTCCCTCCCTCTCCCTCTGCCCCTGCCCTGCTTGTGCACACTCCCTCTCAAATAAATAAATAAGAATCTTTTTAAAAAGAAAAGGACGAATTAGGAGACCACGTGTTAAGTGTGTCATAGCTCTTAGTAAGTACAAAGTTTGCTCTTTTAGGATTCTGACAGTAATACTCTCCTGTATTTGGTAGTTAATGAATTCGTTCATGATTCTATTCATTTTATTCAACAACTGTTTTTTGATCTCTTCCTATGTAGCAGGCAGCGTGTGGATTCTGGACAGTGATGACAAAAATGAGCAGCAGCCTCTGTCACCGTGGGATCGAAGTACAGCTGAGGGGCATGGTCATTACGAGGACACACACACGGACACACACGCACAAGTGCACGTCAGGTTCTGGGAAGGAGCACACCCGGGGGAGTGGATGAGTGTGTCGGGAGGAGGGGCATGAGTTGGTCTATGGAGGGTGGCACATCTCATCACAGATGAGACCTGAGGATGAGTGGGGCCGGCGGTGGGGGGCCGTGGGGAAGCAGATTCGTTCTAAGGTGGGTGTGTTCAGTTTCGCTCCCGGGAGATCAGTTCTGGAACGGCCGTTTATTAGGAGAGCTTCACAGCATGTGCCCCAAAAGGGATTGCGGAGTGAAGCTCCAGGCCACAGGCAGGCTGTCATAGTGCATCCATACAACTGATGTCAGGGTCCCCCAGAGGTCCCGGGACAGGGAGCTCTCTGCCCAGGGTCTTGGGGCCTTGTGCAGGAGCTGCCAGGAACAAAGACTCCCGCTCCCCCCGGCCTGCCCTCCACCCTGGCCCAGAGGCACGGCTGTTCGTTTGACCCCTCCTTCTGCTGTGTGTGTGTGTGTGTGTGTGAAGACCCCCACTCCAAACTACTGGCAGGAGGCGGCCAGGAACAGCTGCGGACTGTTGTTAGCTTCTGGCAACGTGCTGAAATTCTTTCCTTGTGGATCCTGTGCCTCTGAACTGCTGGGGGCCCCTGACTTGACCTGAAGTTGAACTGAGCTGAAGGGTCCAGGGCTAGGAGTTGCCTCCATGTCAGGCCTGATAGCAGCATGAAATGGCACCATCCTTCTGAGAAGCCGAGATGGCCCTGCTAGCCATTCCGGGGACGGGAGACTATCAGAGGCCAGGTATTCTGCAAATCCGTTCATGTTTTCCAAGGGCAGGGCGGCGCGTGAGAGACTGACCAGATAAGACTATTGCTTTTGTTCACAAACACCCCAGGAGGTCCCCACGAGATAGCAGCTCCTGGTGGGGATGAGGCAGAGAAGGTGGCTTCAGATAAGACCCTGGTCGAAGAGAATGGCTGTTTGCAAGGCTGGAGGTGCAAACCTCCGTTAATGGGTTTGTCCAAGGATGAACTTCCATTCACAGAACTGGAGAATGGGGACTTGTAGCAATTATGGTCTTTTTAAACACAAGTACAAAGAGCCCAGGAGAGAATAAGATCACAGAGCAAGTTAGGGATACAGCTCTGTAGAATTCGGAGCCTCTGCCATGGAACTCACTGTTTTTTGTACTGTACAACCTCTTAACCCCTGTGTCCCAGTATTTTGCGTTTCCCTCCTTTTATCTCTCTATACATTTATTTGTTCATTGATGAATCCATCCGTCTGTCCATCCATCATCCATCCATCTATCCATCCATCCATCCATCAATGCATTCCTGTACGTGTTCGCTCATCAACATTTATTAAGAATACAAAGATGGTCATGACAGCTCCTAAAGGAATGGGTAACGTCGTGGAGCAGATGCCCACAAGTGCGGAGCAGAGCGGCATGGAGGAGGTAAAGAGGGAGATCATCATGGTGAGGATGGGAAGCCTCCATGGGGGAGATGGTCTTTCCCCTGGCTGTGCCTTAAGCAGGAAAAGGATCGCATTTGTTGACGGAGACAAATGCTTTGGCATGGTTCCTCTAGAGGCAGCAGGAAGGGTGGATTGAAGAAGATTGAACTGGGGGCACTAAAGAGATGACGTAACAGTCAGTTCATCCAACAAGCCAGCAATCCATGCTTCGTGCCTTCTGGGGCCATCTGTGGTGTTGGGCACTGTGGGGATGTCAGGATCGAAAGGCCTCCCCTTTTCTGTGAGGAACTCGCCATCTAACGAGGGGGAAAAACAAGTGTACTCAAAACAATAGAAGGCAAAACGAACATTGACCCAGAGCTTGTGAGCGAGGGACTCTAGCCGCACTCTGCCATTTTCCCACATGGTGTTTTGCGGCCTAGACTTCCTCAGCTGGGAAATGGTGAGACTGGGCGCACCCTCCTGTCCTAGCAAACAGGAGTGGACGGTGTCCAGTCGTGAGGCTCTTCCCTCTTTGTCCTGTCACCACGGAGCTCTATCCTTCATCTGTGACGTTGGAGGAAGAAGAACCATGGCCCAGCGAGAGCGAGGACTGTGTGGGACAGCTCGGGGGTGCCTGCAGAGAACAGACCTTGAACAAGTGCTCCTTCTTTGCCCCACACCCCATCGTTCTGGCAGAATGGAGAAAAGTCATATATATGACATCCTGGAAGGGAAATGCCCTCATGGATGCCTGGGGAACCGCACGTGGGTTTCTACACGGGAAGTCTGGAGGCTCTTGAGGCCGGGCCCTGGGCTTCTCCTTGTGTCTGGTCTTTCTCCCTGCAGTGAGTTGTGGGCAGACCTCCCCCTGGCCCGAGTGAATCCTTCCCGGAGGCACGCAGAGGGTGCCAGGCGCAGACACAGCGACAGACTGCCCTTGCCTCTCTGGGGCAGCCCCAGCACCAGGCAGCCTGCCTCCCTCCTCCCACGAGGACCTGTGAGCCTGTTCCGTGGGTCGGAAGGTGGGTCCACCGTAGGTTAAACTCGCCACCACTGCAACACGTACTCTTCTCACCATGTTCCCCAATTCTGTTTTGTTCTTTCTTCTCCATTGTTATCATGAGCACCTCCACTGTTCCTGTCTCCCCGGAACTCCCATTCAGTTTGTGCCTTTACTGCTTCCTGCTTCGGGCTCTGGCCTCCCTCTGGCTCCCCTTCCCGGACACCTTCCTCCCCGAGAGGATCCTTTCTGCTTCCATTACACGAGGAGTGCAGTGCAGGTGAAAGATGCAGAGGACTCCCAGGGGCAGGGAGGCTGCTGCCCCTTTCCTGCCTGGACTTTGTTCTTGAGGAGATCTTCTCTGCTCTCACTTTCTGTTTATAGGGACAATGATTTCTTTTTTTTTTTTTTTTCTGCAGAAGGATTGAGTGCACCCACCATTCGAAGCAGTGCCTGCACCGAATCCAGCCTTTTCATCTTGTCCACGGCAAACACTTTCAAGTATAATGTGTGATTAAGAACATGGACTTTCAATCCAGAATGTGTTCAAATCCTACCTCTGCCACTTACCAGCTATGTGATCTTGGGCAAGTTATTTAACTTCTCTGTGCCTCTGTATTCTTATCCCTACATGGGGAATGATTATATTCCATACCTCCCAGGATTATGTGGAGGTTAACTGAGATGATACATATAAAGTTCTTAGAATTTCACCTAGCATAGAAAGTCCTCAATCAATATTACCCATTCCAGAAACTTCTATCCTAGCTCAGTCTCTTTGTTAATGGCTTTGGGTGTGCTTTTGACTTTTCTGCCTCTGATCTCAGATGCTCTTTACACCTGCCTGGGATGATGTCTCCTCCCTTTTGCTTGTACCCAGATTCTCCTTCCCCTCCCTGGCTGAACACACTCAGGAAGCAGCCGGGCCCAGGCAGGCCCTCATTCCCGCTCCAGGTCCACGGCTGAGTTACCTTTAATTTTTTTTCTTCTTCTGCTTGGAACTATTATTGGACTCTTCCTAACATTTAGATTGCAAATGCACCTAGTATCCTGCTCACCGCCCTGGGTGTCCCTTGAGGGAAGATGCTGCACAAGCATGTTGAACTTGACTACATTTTGTCATGAGTCCCCTCCATGCCAGAAGCCTCACGTGGGGCGCCGGGTCCAGGGCTTACATCTGCCGGTGCTTCATTGTCTTTTCCCTCAGGCACAGCAGTGGGGGGTGGCCCAGGGCTTTGAGGCCACAGCTCTCTTGATAATGTTTATTTTTTTTTTTGCACCTTCATTTTTGTGTGCTAGGCTCTCTCTCCCTGCCTTGGACTTTTCCTGGCTGTCCCATTGGTCAGGTGGGAGGCCAACACCAGAGCCTGGGTCCAGACCTGGGGCTGAGCAGATAAGGGCTCATTCTCAGAACCAGCTCGGTGGTAATTGGTGGGTGGCTTCACCTCTTCGTTTTCTTCGTGAAAACACGAGCCTTGCAACTGTATTCCAAGAAACATTTCAGCAGTCCTGCGAGCTGGATGTTTCCTTACCTGAGATAAGGCCTGGGTGTCAGCACTCAGGAAGGAGAAAGGTAGAGTGGAGAGGAAGATTTCGCAGGCACTGACATGATCTCCGGTCCAGTGGCCTGGAGGCTGGACTGCCTGGGCATCCCCACCCTTCCCAGGCATGGACCTCCTGAGAGGTGTGGGGGCTCTCGCACCTGGAAAGGGGCCCCAGGGCCGGCAGTGGCCGTGCTTAAGGCCTCACGGTGGGGATGGGTGGCTGTGGCTGGAGCAGACGGTCCCTGGATAACGTTCCGAGTCCAGCCTTCTGGTCCTGGCTCTCAGTCGCTTGCTCAGTGATCCTGAGCATGCCACTCCAGCTCTGTGGATCTCAGTTTTCCACCTGCAAAGGAAGCATGTCCTATTAGTAGTTTAAACATATGTTTTAAAAAAGCATCAAAGTGCTTTAAATTTTTTTTCCAGAAAAGAATCCTATGCATATTCCAAGTTTATAAGATATAAAAAGAGCAGTTCTGTGTGAAGGAGGTGGGACTCCCAGGGTCCTGTCTGGTTCTTTCCTGTCATTGTCTGCTCCCACATGCATTCCCCAAAGCTCCTCCGTGCAAACTTGGCTTTCCCAAACACAGCTTGAACCCCCTGGACTAGTTCCTCTCCGTGGTCTGTTCTAGGTCTACCCCACACTGCAGTGACACTCTCCCTTCCATGGAGATGGAAGAGCAGGGCCTGGGGGCAGGGGCGAGGTTAGGAATAGGTACCCATTATGACCCAGTCACAAACTGGGCAGAGAGGATGCTGGTCAGTGTGCTGGTTGAATATTAGTCACTTTTTGTCTTAGAAACATATGCGACAAGATATCGTATTAATAGTATTGTGTTCTATTAGTAGTACTGAGTTGTATAATGTATTTTAAAGTACAGTCTTTGGGTCCCATCCAGATTCATTTGAATAAAAATTTGGGGCTCTTATTTTGAACGGTGTCCACAGGAAATGGGTAAATAACAACAAATAAACAACTTTAAATGAAAACATGAAAACCTTTATTCTGGATTCTTGGTAGGGTGACAGTCTCCAGGAGGAATGGGCAGAGTGAGCTGGGACTTGAGTTGACTCTGAGCATAGTCGGGGCAAGAATAACACCAATAATATAATGAAGGGCTGACTCCAGGATAGGATAGTTTCCAGGCCTAGCAGCCCATGAAATAGGTGTGCTTCTTAGGGCTGCCTTAACAAATCATCACAAATTTAGTGGCTTAAAAAAAAACTCCGGAAATTTATTTTCTCACAGTTCTGGAGGCCAGAATCTGAAATTAAGGTCCCAGCAGGGCCACACTCCCTCCAAAGGCTCGGGGAGAATCCTTCTTTGCCTCTTGCAGGTTCTGGTGGCTGGCTGTAGGCATTTCTTGGCTTGTGATTGTAAATCCTATCTCTGTCTTTGTCTTCAGGCAGACTTCTTCCATTTTCCCTGTGTCTTCTTCCTTCCCGGTATCTCTCATGAAGATCCTTGTTGGATTTAGGGCCCACCTGGATAATCCAGGGTGATCTCAAGATCCTTAACTTCATTACATCCGCCAAAGCTCCTTTCTCAACCAAGGTCACATCGATAGCTTCTGGAGGTTACGATGTGGACATATTTTAGGGGGGCCACCATTCAGCCCACTACAAAGTATTATTAACCCTGCTCTTAGGTATGAGAAAACCGGGCTTCAATCCAGGCAGGTCATTTGCCCATAGCTGCTCAACTGGTGGGCAGCAGAGCTGGGCTAGGACTCCCCCTGAAGCCTGCTTCATGCTCCGTGTACTACAGAGCATTGTGGAACGTCAGGGACCAGGCAGATGTAGGACAGTCCCTATCAACCCAGCTCGGAAGGCACGGCTTTGCCCGCAGAGGGCGCTCAAGGTCAGTCTGTTACGGAGGTGGTTATTGATTCTGAGGCCTCTGCCTGAGCTTCTGGGAGGTGGCAATCTGATGTACCTGTCTCTGTATCCCTAGCACAGTGCTGAAAATGTTGGGTAAATGAAACTGAATGCCTGTGTGAAGATACTTTGCCCACATGTCCGTGTACCGTCATCGTGTCTACAGCGTGTAGTGGGTGGGAGGGCTTCGATGCTGTGGGAACGGCTGTGTGGGACCAGAGCTCCCTCTGGGAGGCCCAGTGCCTGCCTTCCCCGCAGTCTACTTGAGGGACTTCAGATCGGTCACTCTGCCTTGCTTTCCAAGTATGTAAGGTGGCCTTAGTCATACTCAGTTTTCCTACAGATCTCACTGGGTGTTTCTGTTATGTTCATTTAGTGGGGTGGGTGTCGGGGTGGGTAGGGGAGCATCCTGTCTGAAGGCAGGAGGAAGTACAAGATAAAATTTCCAAGCCCCTTCCAGCCCTGGGGTTTTGGGAAAAAATTTAATCATGTTTTACACCGCCAGATGTAAGCACATATTGTAACTGTGGGGGCAACATGAAATTGAGGACAATCGTGCTCTTTCACGTTGATGAGGGCAAGAAGCATTCTGCTTAAACTGTGATCAGAAGGATGGAGGTCAGACAGAAATCCCTTTGTGATGGCGGCGGATCTGTTTCATGGGAACGGGGCCCGAGGCCGGCTTCTCAGGGGGCAGTTTGGTAGCTGGGAGGACTGTGGTGTGCAGAGGCAGGGATGAAGGGTGACGAAACATTTTGACATAAGGAAAGCTTTCCAGAAGTTCAGGCCATGAAACCTTGTAATGGGTGGTTGGGAATTGAGATGGTCCTGGAATCAACAAAACAGAGGCCAAATCCTTAATGCTCTTCTCTTGATTTGGAGGTCTTTCTGCCTGGTAGAGGGCTGTGAGGCCTCTTATCAGTGCAGCTTGGGCTTTGGAGTCAGGCAGACTGGGTGAGGTTCCTCCATTGTCAGTTACCCGTTGCTGACCTTGTACGAGTTACTGAACCGTCCCAGGTTGCTTGGCTGTAATAGTGATACCGATGCCTCACTCCTGAGCTTAAGTGTGAGGATTAGATGAGTCAGGGCACGTGAAACACTTAGCACCGTGCTTGGTGCACATAAGCGTCAAGAGGCTCTGACGTGTATGTGTGAAACCCTGTCATCCTCATCTGTGCCTTGCGGACAGTTTGGAAAGACTCCAGGTTGGGGCAGGAGAGCCTCTGTGCTGTTAGGAGACAAATGCCGTCTGTGTTTCAAAATGAAGGCAAATTGAAACTTGATTTTCTTTTGACCAAAACCCTTAAGTCAAGGCAAGGCTTGGTGGAGCACCACGAGTCCCGTTTTCTGCGATCGTGGGTCTCGGGTCAGGGTATTGGATGCCTCTGCTCCCCCTGACTTCCTTCTGCTGCTTTGGTGACTGCCCACAGACAGGCCAGCTCCCAGTCATCTGAAACACCGGTCAGAAGGCAGGAATTTGCAATCCGTTCCAAGCTGGAAGTGACTTTCACGTGATGGGGCCTCGCTGCTCTGTGACTCTGTAACCAATTCTCCCAGCTCTGGCGGCTCTCCAGATGCCTGGGATGTAATCAGTTGACCAGACAACTTCAGGTCCCATTCAGGAGAAGCCTGTGTCTGGCTTCTGGTCCAAGAGCTCCCAGCACGTGCAAAACACAAGCCCCAAGTTTCTCTGTGTTTTTTTCCCTGTTCCTTTCAGGCAGCTCTTCTTAGGTGAGAAACCTACAACCTAAAAGGTTGAAAGAAGTTGAGGTAGTTAGGTAGAACAAATCAGGGCTGGACATCGATGACTGAGGAGGTCACCCTATGTGGCAGATGTTCATTTTTTATTGAGCCAAAGTAAATGGAAATGAACTGAATTGCCTTCCACCCATTTTTGTGAGAATGTTGGGGACGTTCATCGCCTCCAAGGGGGCCTTATAAAAGGAAGATGGCCCTGGGAATCCCAACGCTGGCTTCTGGCGCTAGCTGGGCTCCTAACTCATTGTGAAACTCTGAGCCGACCTCCTAACTTCTCAGGAAGTCAGTTTCCTTATTTCTAAAATTAGTTGGCTTCAGAGTTTCCTTCCCTATTTAAAATTCTTTGATGTATTTTCTAGTGTTAGATAAATTCTCTGTTGATAGATCTGTAAAGGAATTTGTAAGCATCTCTTATGTTTGCATAGTGTTTCGTTGTTTCAGTTATTGTTTAGAACCTTCTGAGCTTGGCAGAGCAGTCGTGTTACCCTGGCACAGAGTTGAGGAAACTGAAGTCCAGATAAATTGAGTGTCTTGGCTTGGCCATGACTTTTTGGCTGGTGAACGGAGGAGGTGAGAACAAAACTCAGATCTCCTGATATCTAGTCCAGAATTCTTTTCCAATCTTGACACGTATGATTGTTGACAGAGCAAGAAACCCTATCTGATCCCGGCTGTCTCCATCAGAGGCAAAATCCTACTCAACTTGTTCTTCTGGATAATGGTCATCAGCTACCCCAGGTGGCTCTTCTTGGGTTCTTATTTGGAGTTCAGTTTATGATCAAATGTGCTAATGTTAAAAATTCAGATTTTCAAGGTGAGTCTTATGATCAGGCATGAAAAGTCAACAGGGGTGTGTGGGAGTTTCGGTTGGAAACGAGCTTGGTGGGCATCTCTGTTCCACCATTAACTGCCCACTCATTTACTTTTGTTTTTACATCTTTAAAATGGGTGATGCAATATCCAATATTTAGGATACTCAATACATTAATTCTCTTGCTCTCTTCATGTTATCTTACTCATTTGTAATGAAGTTTTGGCGTTCATTACAGTTATGTCATATAGGAACATTGAATGACAGAGTGGTTATGATATGTTGCTATGGGAAACAAATGATACAAAGTGGGGTGTTTTGTATGTACTTATTTTTGTATAAAAATGTGAAATAGGGACACCTGGGTAGCTCAGTCGATTAGGGCGTCTGCCTTCAGCTCAGGTCATGATCCCAAGGTCCTGGGATCAAGTCCAGCATCGGGTTCTTTGCTCAGGGGGGAGCCTGCTTCTCCCTCTGCTTGTTACTCCCCCTGCTTGAGCTCTCTCTCTCTGACAAATAAATAAATAAAGTCTTTAAAAAAATGTGAAATAAGGTAAACAATCAAGAGAGAAGGATCATCATGTGGATTAATAATGGTTTTTGTATAGATGGTGGGACAACCAGTGCTTTTTACTTCTTTTTGCTTTTCTGCTTTTCCTTAAGTATATACACTGACCATATGTTAAGGTGGTAATTAGTTTAAAAAAGTTTTGCCTTTAAAGGTGTACAGGTGATGATTTTATTTGATTGGGGAAAAACTGGACAACCAAGGTACTTCCAGGTGGTATAAGACTGATTCCCAAATATTTTCAAAACAGACACAAATTGTGTCATCCGCAGTAGTTGCTAATTAACCCTCTTTTTGTTCATTTAAGACAGCCGCTCTCAGCTGCTGTGGGTCAGTGGGATTGCGGATACTGCTGCCAAGCACAGTTGGGGCCCGGGCTTCACATCTGCTGCTCGCCTTTGCCAAACAGCTGTGTTCCGAGCAAGCAGCATGATGGCACTCACCTGCAGGAAATGTGGGTCGTGGCGTTGGTCTGCAGGCTGGGGGACAAAGAGCTGACAGTTCCACTCCAACAGGTGGGCCAGCCAATCGAGAACCGGCTAGAGCAACGCAAAAAGAATGTCTGTTGCTCTTAGTAATGCGTGAGGGTGACCCAGCTGTTGGATAAGAGCCTGGGCAGGATGCTGTTGCAGTCTGGCTGAGAACCCACAGTCCCCGGGCCCGGGACTTACAACATGGAGGGTCCTGACGGGAGTGTTCCCCAGAAGCCCTGGAGCGGGGCTGGAGAGAGACGGAACCACAGAGGGCAGAAACGGCAGACCCACACAGGGGCGCCAGTTGAACACACAAGTCACTGCTCCAAGGTGTATTTTTGCTGCATTCTCTCTGTCTCGTCAGGAGCAGAGAGGAGTACTTTCTTTGCTCTCAGTACGCAATAGCTCCCCAACTGAAAAATGAAAGAGCTTTATTTCATACACGATTGTACATTTTTAATTTTTGTATTTAAGTGTATTTAATTTTATGGTTTGAATTTATTTTGTGGCAAGTGGATACTGCTTTTCCGTCTCTGAAAGTAACAGTGTTCCCTTCAAAGCATATTGATTTAAATAAAAAAGGGGTCACTTACAATGTTATTAATAATATAGTTCGAGCATGGAATTGGCAGAAGTCTTTAAAGTGTATGCAGACAGTTGAGATGTGGGCAGTACTATTATTCAGGGCCTGGCACGGAAAGGCCTGGGGTACTGTCTCCCTTGCCAATTGAGTGATGAGTCAGCAGCTCCCAGACCTGTCTGTCTATTGGAATCACCTGGAAGGCTGGGGCGGGGGGTGGGCAGGTAGGTCTTCAAAACTACTGTCGCCTGTCTCCCTTCCCAGAGATTCTGGTTTGATAGGTCTGGGGTATGTCCTGGGCTTTTTAGGTTGTCAGCGATCCCCAAGTGGTCCTCAGGTCAGGCTCCTTGGGACCTCCTGCCACAGCACATTCTTTGATGTCCCCAAGACATTCTCCTTGTCTACAGTATGGGCATGTTGAGTGTCTGCTCTACAGGATCTGCTCTGGCCTTTGTGTTCTTTTTTTAAATTTTTTTTTTTTTAAGATCTTATTTATTTGCGAGAGAGACAATGAGAGACAGAGAGCATGAGAGGGAGGAGGGTCAGAGGGAGAAGCAGACTCCCTGCCGAGCAGGGAGCCCGATGCGGGACTCGATCCCGGGACTCAAGGATCATGACCTGAGCCGAAGGCAGTCGCTTAACCAACTGAGCCACCCAGGCGCCCTGGCCTTTGTGTTCTTAAAATATAAGCAAATGCCTTCAAGTGAATGGTTTAACATTTTGTCTCTGATAGGGATTGCTGGGCAGGATGAGTCATCTAGGTTCTAGATGGAGAAGATGTCAGTGCAGGTCTAGTCCGGGGCTGTTGGTGCAAAAGGAAGAAGGTGGAACAGAAGATGGAGAGGAGGGGGTGCCTTACAGAAACTCTCCCTACCCCCAAGCCAGCTTCACGGATCATTCATATTTTCAGATAGAAATAGTATGGCATGGGGCAGAGCTAAGATCTGGATCTAGGAGCTATGGGCTAGACATAGACAAGCCCCTGTACCTCTTGGTTAGTTTCCCCATTTGGAAGATGGGGGAGTGGACTAATTGGTCAGTAAGGTCCCTTCCATTCTGTATGGGGTAATCTAAGGCTCCTTTCTCTCGCCCGCAAGTCCTTTCTTGGCTTTTTGCCAATGGAATCCCCCAAGGGCCAGTAGATGGCAGTAGAGACTTTTGAATTGGGATTTTAGCGCTTCTGGCCCACCTGATTAGGCCTCCTACCCTGGCGATGCTGGGAATGCTGCCCCAGGACAGTTCTCTGCTGCTGAGCTCAACAGCTGCTGTCTGAATGTACTCATTCATGAGCCACAGAGGGGCAAAATTTAAAGGAATAGTATTTCTTTGGAGTTCCTAGACCAACCAGAGCGCGGCACAGTAGGACCAACCTGGTGCTCAGAGCCCAGTTACATCAGACCTCGCTTGCGTCTGATATTGGGTCCCTCTTCCTACAGTGATGCATGAGTAAGGGAGCGTGGACGAGCACCATTGGGCTTTTGTGGTAAGAGAGAAACTTGGGCCATTTTTAAGGCAGAACCAATTTCTGGGGGGGACTTAAATGTGTACATCACTGTATAGTTTTAAAGGGCATTCATATATGTGAACTCGTCTTCGAAGCAACCCTTTGAAGCCCGTAGAAACAATTTTCAGCTTTGTCAGGTGAGGGAGCTGAATCTCAGGGTAAATGGGAAAAGGATTTGCTCAAAGGCATCTTGCTCTAAGGAGGTGATTAGAAACTCGAACTCAAGTCATTTGACTCCTAAGCCCAGTCTTCTTTCTGCTGATGGAGGCGCGTGGGCTAACGTGTTTCACATTTGGATTCCTGGAGGAACTCAGGGGACATATATTTGATAAATCTTCATCATTCCCTTACGGTGTGTCAAGCTGTGTTCTGTGTTCTGTGTTCTGGCAACGCAGAGATGAAAGGTAAGTAACCACCCCTACCTATACATACCGCTTTGTACGTTCTAGGGGCTATTCTGATACTTTAATCATCGCCCAAATAATCCCAAAATAAAGAAAGAAAGAAATAGCAATAATTGTCAATTTCATTCTTCATAACAGCCCTTTGAGGTAGGTATTGCTTTAACCCAATTTAGAGGTGAAGAACCTGAGACACAGAGAAATCATGAAACTTACTCCGGATCACAGGGCAAGCAGAGAGGCGGGGAAGCAGAGGCAGATGGTAGCGTTCTCGCTGTCAGTCTTTTCAAAAACACCCTCATCGAGATATAATTCACATACTCTGCAATTCGCCCATTTAAGGTGAACAGTTGAGTGGTTTTTGGTATATTTGGCGGAGATGAGAAAACATCACCACAGTCCATTTTAGACCATTTTTTTATTACCCTAATAGGAAGCCCTGTTTCCATTAGCTGTTGGGCAGTGGTGTTCTCAACGACTAGATGCTATATTCCATCTCGGTGGAGGAAGCATGTCATTGTCTTCTGTCTTCCAGGAGCTGTGCAGGCACTTCGATAGATGAGTACATTGCAATGCAATCAACATGACAGTAGTCGAGGCCCAAGGAACACACGGCCTACAGCGTAATGCAGAGCTTCAAAGCGGGGACTTCTACCTAGAGAGGGAGAGAGAATGGTTTTCTGTATGGGGCCTGAGTTTTCTGTTTGTGACAGAGCTGTGGGTTCATACTCCTGGAAATTAAAATGCGATTTGTAGTGGGGACACTTAACCTTGAATGCCAGGGGTTAGTGACCGTGATGGCATCCGATTAGCTAGAGACCCTTCAGTTCTTGTGGGAATGTGCTGGGCGGGCAGGAGGACGGCGTGCAGTCTGGGGTGAACAGAGGTAGGTTAAGAGCCCTGAGCTCCTGGTATGTGGGCTGTTCCCCGGGAAACTCGGTTGGCTTCCCTGTTATCCCCGGGGTCAACCTGGTGTACTAAACTTTTCCAGCGGTGAAGCCGATCTAGGATAGGCCTTATCTTGGTAGTTGCAGAAACTTTCAAGGAGCAGCTGGAGGGCCGAGGAACCCACAGCTGGGTTTCACTTGCTCTGTCTACAGTGCAGCCTCAGCGTCTCAGCGTTTCCGGTGCTTACGAAGATCCCTACCAGCTGTCTCCAAACACAGCTCCTGGGAGAGCTGTTTCTGGGAGGACTCTGCAGACTGCGTTTCAGCTTCAGGAACGGTGAGAAAAGTGCAGTCGAAAGTCTCGTTTTCATAACTTCACAGGAAAAATAATAGCGGCCATTGGTGGAATGCCTTCCAAGTGCCAGATGGTAGGTTAAGGATTTTTCGCTTATTTCACTAAAATCTCCTGATAAACCTGTCAGGGCCCCATTCTTACACCGACTTTAGTGCAGAGGAAGATCAGAAGTGGGGGAAGAAGCGTGCCCCAGGTTCACAGAGCTGGCACGCTAACCAGACTGCCCAGCTTGTCCTGGTGTGCCTGGGATTTTCCTGGTTTCGAGACTGAAAGTCCCACGTCCCAGAAATCACCTCGGTCCTGGGCAGGCCGGGACAGTTGGTGGGCCTAATACCCAGGACCATTGGCTTCCCTCTGCTGGGCCTGCCACCTAGGTGTTGAGGTTTCTTTGGCTGCTTTCTTGACAGCAGTACGTGGTTTGGGCTCCCCTTCAAAACCTACTTAGGGACGTGCCATGCTCCTCCCTATCTGTCCCTGAGTGCCTGCTCCCTGGCCCTACTCAGAGCCTTGTCTCCTCCCAGCTGTTTCCTGGCTCCCTCACTTGCCTAGTTCTTGTTTTGAGGCAGGCCCTTTACCGTTTATCTGTTGGTAGCTTCCCCCAAGCACCCAACCCACTGCTGGCTACAAATCATCCGAAGACGGGGGCTTGAGTTCCAGCTGAGCCCCCTCCTAGCTATGCCTCTTGGGGAAACCACCTCCCTGGAGCCTTTGCTTCTTCCTCCAAGGCAGGATGCCAACTGTACTCCCTTCTCAATGCTGCCATAGAGTTTAACTTACACGCAAGATAGGAAAATTGATTTTAAACATGAAAGGCACCGTGCACGATGGCTGCCATTACTGTTGGTGACTTCCTCCTTGCCCTGCCTACCTCAGGAAGGATAGATGAGCTCAGCGACTGTGTGGACCTGATTTAGCATGGGAGCTTTTGGTGCTCGCTGGTCGGACTACCCATGGCTTCTGTGTCCTCGGTTTCTTCTCTCCATTTTGTGAACTGAAATACAGGGTTTTGTGAGTGTCCAAGAAATTAGCTTGCGGCATGCTTAGTCTTGTGTCTGGACTGGCTTTAAGCTGGAAAAGCTTGAATCGAGTGTCTTCAAGTCAGCCGTCAGACCCAGCACTTGGAACACGGGCTCACGGTGTTGTCAATAAGTATTGTGGCAGGAAGGGATCAGTGAACGAATGGGGGACAGCGTGTGCTGAGTAAGTGATAGGGAGAACACTAGGGCGGGAGGCAGAACTGCTTCGTAAGGTTAAAAATGCTCAATGCAAACAAGCGCTTTCTCACAAACCACCCTAAATCTTTCCTAGAGCAAGGTGGCTTCAGAAGAAATGCATTGAATGAAAAGTGTAAAAATTGACGTGGTCCCCTCTTCTTTTCACACGTTAGCGTCTCTTGGCTCTGGCCCTTCCTGCCGCAGTCCCGTGCCGGCCAATCGCCTCTCGTCGACTGAGCACAGAAATGAGCCATTTTTTTTTTTAATAAAGATTTTATTTATTTATTTGACAGAGGGAGTGAGAGAGCACAAGCAGGGGGAACAGTAGAGGGAGAGGGAGAAGCAGGCTCCCCGCCAAGCAGGGAGCCCGATGCGGGACTCGATCCCAGGACCCTGAGATCATGACCTGAGCTGAAGGCAGACGCTTAACCATCTGAGCCACCCAGGCGCCCCGAGCCATTTTTGTTATATCTATTTTAGAAGCATTTATAGAGGTTGGTTTTCCCTCTTCTCCACACCAATCCAGAACTTGTGGCCATTGTCAGTTATTTCTGTTATTTCTTCTTTTCTCACTTGTTTACCTCACCTCAGTGTCCTTTGCTGGTTTCTTTTTTCCACCCAGACCTCTTATGTTGGAAGGCCCTGGGCCCCATACCCGGGCCCCCTTTTTCTTAACTACGCTCCATTCTTTGGTGACCTCATTTGGTCTTTTGGCTTCAATTATTATTATTTTTTTAAGATTTTATTTGTTTATTATTTAGAGGGAGAGTGCACACACGTGCGAGCAGGGGGAGGGGTAGAGGGAGAGAGAATCTCAAGCAGACTCCCCGCTGACTGCAGAGCCCGACATTGGGCTCCATCTCAGGACCCTGAAATCATGACCTGTGCGAAAATCAAGAGTGGGATGGTTAGCTGACTGAGCCACCCAGGTGCCCCTTCACATTTCTATCTCTGGTCTAAACCTCTTTTGAATTCATATAATCAGTTGTCTACAGGCATTCTCACTTGTATTTTTAATAGATACCTAAATTCCACATGTCCCAAACTGTTCTGATCAGCACCTGAGCCAGCACTCCCAGTGGGCCCTTCCTGTGCTCATCCTCATCATCATCTCAGCCAAGGGCAGCCTTCCAGTTGTCCAGGCCACACACCTTGGAGACATCCTTGACTCCTCTTTCTCTCTTACCCCCACTTCAAATCTGCCAGCAACCCTCCAGTTCAACTTAAAAATACCGTGTTTCCTGGATACCAAGATACAGATTATGTCACCTTTTAATATCTCCAAATTGGGACTGTGTCCCACAAACTGTCATCTTAAGCTCAATGAGATACAGTGTATCGAGGATTTGGTGATTGTTCAGCTCTTCACTGTTAGCAGGTCGAAGTCACTGTCATTTCCCACCTGGATTGGGCTCCCTTCCTCTCCTTGCACTATCCGTTGTCTATTCTCAAATGATAGCTAGGGCGACTCATTTACAGCATAAATTAGATCAAAACCTTCCAGGGACTTCTATCTCATACTAAGAAAAAGCTGGTGTTCCCATAATGTCCTAAAGACTCTATGTGACCCAACCCTTCTTTTCTTTCTGATCTCATCCCTACTCTCTTTACCCCTCATGCATGCTGCCCCAGCCCCACTAGCTTCATTGCTGTTCTGCAAGAAATTCAGACACGTTTCCACCTTGGGGCTTTTGCAATGGGTGTTCCTACTCCTTAGTGCACTCTTCGCTCAGGTATCTGGTTGGCTAATGCTCTTATTTCGTTCAAGTTTTGCTCAAACATCATCTTATCAATGAGCCTTACTTCGACTGCTCTAATTAAAATTAAAATTGCAACTGACCCCTTACCCCAGTACTTTTCTCCCATTCTCCATTCTCTGCCCTCCCCCCCCAATAGCACTTACCACCTCCAGCATAATTACAGTTTACTTGTTAATACCTAGCTTCTGTTACGAGACTGTCCACTTCACCAGGGCCAGAGCTATTTTGTCTGTTTTATTTACTGAAGTATCGCAAGCACCGAGAGCAGCTACTCACAGATATTTGTTAAATGAGCGAATGGCTTTCAAATTCAAGAAAAGCAGCAGTGATCAGAGAATGAGAAGTCGAGCGAATAGACTTGTCAGAGACTCTGGTGTGATTTCCGTGATGACAATGAATGTTTTCCCTCCCTTCCTTTCAAAATAAGACTCCCAGAGCTGAAGCCATTATTGAGAGCAGTGGTGGGGAAAGGGGTGGGAAAGATGGCCCATGAGAAACAGCCAAGTCAGCGACTTTAGTGAGCTTAGGTAAGTCAGAAGCTGGGTGGCCATGTGTGACTTTCATTAATCATCCTCTTCACACCACGTCAACACAAGTGATGACTTTTGTCTGTACCTATTGCCTCCAGTGCCATGATATACGGCCTGAGAAGGGTCCTGGGCACTAACTGTTGAAGAACCCAAAAAGATGAATGCTCACATCCTGGCCTGTGAAGGAAGAGGGAATCATAGCGAAGGGTGGATGGGCTATACAAACCTGTGTTGGCTTTGGCCTCCCAAGCCTGACCTGGCTGTTCTCCCCATACAGGGGCCTGGCAGCTGTTAGCCAGCAGAAGAAATAGCCTTTATGCATAGATTTGTGCCCCCTTGGTTGCATGTCTCCCTAAGAAGGCAACAGAAGAGGAGGACCGATGAGGACAAAGTTACGAGATCAAGCAAAAACAGTGAGTTTTGGAACCCCTCTTCTGCGCAAACCTTTTTGCTCTTTCCCTGACTTTCTACCCCAACAGAGGGCTCCGGGTGAGAGTGTGTTAATATAGACAGAGATGAGAAATTAGATCAAGAGTCTCATTTTGCCATTTCCCACACCCTTGGGCAAATTATTGATTCTAGTTTTCCCGTGATTTATAAAGTGATAATCTCTTGTAGCCGTATAGAATTGTAGATGTCACAAAATAGCTCTGACACTTATTAACTAATATGAGCCTCTCAATACTGTAAGGGCTAGGGGGATATAATTATCTCTATTTTACAGATGAGAAAATCCCCACGATCCAGAGAATTCAAGCCATTTGTCTGAGGTCACAAGGCTAGTAAATAGAGATGAAATAAAAATTCAGCTTTTTGTTTCTTAGTTCAGTAAATTTTAAGAGTCTCTTAGGCATTTGAATCTAACTCATTGACGTTGACGTTGAGTAACCAGTGATAACCCTACCAGGGAAAGATTTTCTTAAAAACAGAAGATAAAGGAAGGGCATAAAGATGATGGTTGACTGAAAAAGGTGAATCCTGAGTTATATTTCTTCATTCATTCATTCATTTCACAGGGTTTTTTCGAGCATTTGTTTTTTTTTTTTTTTTAAAGATTTATCTATTTTTTGAGAGAGCGAGAATGAGAGAGAGCACATGAGAGGGGGGAGGGTCAGAGGGAGAAGCAGGCTCCTAGCCGAGCAGGGAGCCCGATGTGGGACTCAATCCCGGGACTCCAGGATCATGACCCAAGCCGAAGGCAGTCGCCCCAACCAACTGAGCCACCCAGGTGCCCCTGAGCATCTGTTTTGTGCTATGAACTGTTCTAGGTATTTTACATCCCATGGCATCTAAATCTTGAAATAGCTTTGTATGGTAGGGGATAAGATATTTCAAGTGCTGCAAAAGTTAATCACCCCATATGGGTATTCCTTATGGCTAGTGAACAAATCATAGAGGGTTTGTGGTTCCTAGAAAAAGCCATGCCTTTGTTCATGCTGTTCCCTTCATGTGTGATGCCCTTCCTTCATGGCTAGGGGAGCAGAGCATCTACCTCTGCTCCCCTTTGAAGATTCAATTCAAGCATCACCATGGATGAAAACTTCCTTGATACCTCACCACTCCTCATAGAATTGACTGCTATGAACTCTGAACTCTGCAGACATTGTCACATACGTGCAGTCCTTGCTAACATTGGTTCATACATCTGTCTTCCTCTACCAGGCTCTGAGCATCTCGATGGAGGAGATAGTATCCATTCAGAAACTAGAAGCAATCCAGAAATAAGTATCATTTTGAAATTTTTCATTATATTATTTTTTAAAGACTTTGAGAGAGCGCGAGTGGGTGTGAGAGGGAGAGAGAGCGCACGCATGAGTGGGGGGAGGGGCAGAAGGATAGGGAGACTCAGACTCCCTGCTGAGCAGGGAACCTGGGGCTCCATCCTGGACTCTGGGATCATGACCTGAGCCAAAGGCAGACACTTAACTGACTGAGCCACCCAGGCGCCCCAAATTTTTCATTATATTATTGTCTAACGTATACTTACATACATTATTTTTCTAGATTTGAAATCATGTAGTTTTATTTTCTCTTTTCTAACAAAGGTGGGTTTCCCCCTACATTTTAATGCTTCCTAAACTGGGACATATTTTACAACCAATATTATTATTAATATTATAGTGTTTATCAATCCCCAAATGTGATGTTAATTTGGCTAGTGAGTCTTAAATTGCTACCATCTGGAATTGAAGGAATACTGTGTGTGTGTGTGTGTGCGCATATACTGTATTTTCCCAAATATATATGTATTATTTTCTCAAATATACAGACATGTATGTATATATTCATATATTCTGTAATGTATAGTAGACCACATAATATTATATTGTGAGCATTTTCTCATGACAGTAAATATTCCTTGAAAACATAAATTTTAATGGCTGCCTAGTTTCCTACTCTATGAATGAGCCACATATTCTTTGATTACTGTTGGCCCTTGGAACTATTTCCAGTTTTTTCCAGTATATGTGTGTAATTCTGTTATGAACATCTGTGCACGTATATCTGATTGCATCCTTCGATAAATCCCACAAGTAGCATCACCCACTCAAAGACAAACACCTGTGTAGACTCTGTGTCCGGGACACGTTGTCTGAGCTGCCCCTCCCCAGTCCCCGCAGCTTTGGTCTGCCCTAGTGCTGCCTTCCGGGGCACAGAGAGAAATAGATGGTAGTTGTAGACCCCTTGGTGGCTGCCTGAGGACATTCAAGCCTTCTTCTGCATAAAGCACACCAGCAATTTTAAGAAACGCATGGCATCCCTATCTTTTTTGTTTGTTTCTTTTATTTATTTTAAAAAATTTATTTATTTATTTTAAAGATTTATTTGTTTTAGAGAGAGAGTGTGGGGGGGTGGACACAGAGGGAGAGAATCTTTAGCAGACCCTGCGCTGATCGTGGAGCCCGACACGGGATCTGAGTGGAAACCAAGAGTCGGACACTTAATGGACTGCGCGACCCAGGTGCCCTGGTGTCCTTATCTTTGAACCCAAGTTACTTGAGTCCCAAAAGCCATAGACTGACTTGGACCAATAAGAAATAATGAAACCAGGGAGCAGCAGCTTAAGTTTTCTGAAGTGTGTTCCATTCCGGCTTTTAAACATTAAGTAAGCACCTTCTGTATGTTGGCAGTGTGCTGGTTTGGGGAACGGAATGCTGAAAAAGACCCAACTCTTACCTTTAAGAGGCTCAGAGACGAGCGGGGGCATCCGAGTGGTAAGTGCATTATTTAATAAAGTATCACGACTGTTTTGTTGGGTTGACTGATGACGGCAAGGGCAAATGGAGGCACAGTTAATTGCAGGCGAGAGAAGAGGAGGTTCGGGAAAGGTGGAGTGAAGCTGGAGCCGAGACTGGAAAGCGGAGAGGCGAACACACGGAGATTGCTGAAGAAAGGTGATTTTCTTGCCTTTTGCTGTACTACCGAGTACCAACTCCCCTCAGCATTTTTCCTGAAGGCCCAATTATGCTCTTTCCAGGGAGGACACTTTCCTATACTCCTCATTTTAATACCCTGGCCCGAGGGGAAATGCAGACCAATGGCTGCCTTTTTTTTTTTTTTTTTAAGGTTTGTCAACGAGAGTAAAGCGGGCAAATCTCAGAGGCTGGGAGGACACTGATTATGAATGGCTCCTTCTCCCAGGATGACAGGATTGCGCCTTGCCCAACATATTTTTTGTCCTGTAATAATTCAGTTTTGCTAAGAAGGCAGAAAGGGAGAGAATAACTTTCTGGAAGGCGCCCCTGAGGTGTGGGAGCAGATGTGAACATGAGTCTGAACAGTTTAATGAGCCCGCGCTAGGGGAATCACCCCAGTAATTTATGAGAAAATTGATAAGACCTTCCTCATTCAGAGGTCACTTCTCTGGCCACATTGGCTATGTGACAAACACTTGAGAACCAGGAAATGGGCACAAAAAGACTCAGAGATGTCAAAGCTAATGTCAAAAAGCCCATGGACTAAAGCGAAAATGCTTCCTGGCTTTGGTGCAGAACTTATTTTTTCTTACTTAAGAAACAGTTCTAACTTGGCAATCTGGTTTCCCAAGACATAGCAGATTAGATACAGAAAATCAAAAGTGGGAAGAGGAAGGGGGTGCAGGGTTCAGCTCAGGCAAGCTGCATCAAATCCAGAGGCCCTGGCAGAGAACCACCGGGAAAAAGTAGAGAAAACTCAGCAAGGGGCCACTTTCTGGCATTTCGTGGAAGGACTACAGCGTACCGTAGGTCACTGATTCCTGTGGCTGTAAGGTGCATGATGACCCTTGGCCACCGAACAGGACTAAAATTATGTTTAGTGTCCTCAATTTACAAAGCCCAGAGGGGTGGGACACCTTTCTTTTCAAATAGCTAAGATATTTAATTTATACTTAAAAGTTTTTTTTTAAACTTGGAAAAACCAATTATTTGAAATTCCTCTTTCTTAGTAAAACTAGGTTAACGAAATACTAGTGTCTCAAAAGGCAGCTACTGTTAAGAAGCAAAGGAGAGGTCGTCTGTGTGTAGGGAATCTATGGGGCATGAGAAAGGAGTGAGTTATGGCTTCATAGAGGTTTCTAGGGAGCGCAGGGGGACCACAGTTTGGACATAACAACAGAGGTCAAGTCATGGTGGGCTACATATGGCAAGGGGACGCAGTGCAGGGTGTTAGCAAGGGGAGTCGAGAAGGCAGATATATATTAAGAATAATCATGTTGGGGCGCCTGGGTGGCTCAGTTGGTTAAGCGACTGCCTTCGGCTCAGGTCATGATCCTGGAGTCCTGGGATCGAGTCCGGCATCGGGCTCCCTGCTCGGCAGGGAGCCTGCTTCTCCCTCTGACCCTCCCCCCTCTCATGTGCTCTCTCTCTCTCATTCTCTCTGTCTCAAATAAATAAATAAAATCTTTAAAAAAAATAAAAAAATAAAATAAAATTTGAAAAAAAAAAAAGAATAATCATGTTGACCATCACAAGAGGGAGCATGGCCTGAGTGTATTAGACATTTGACCATTCTGTCCATTCTCCAGAATGTCACCTTTGTCCCTGGCTAGAGTGACTAGAGAGATACCCATTTCTTCCCTTGTGGTCTGATCAGTACTTGGGTGAGTTTGGATACCCATGTAAGCATCATGACATGGAGCTCCATCCACTGCTGGTCCTGTTACCTTGGATAAGACATTTCTCCCCCTGAACCTTCCTTTTTTGATCTCTAATATGGAGACCATAATCCTTGCCCTTTCCTTTCTCATGGGACTTTTGTGAGGATCAAATAAACAAGGGATGGAAAAGTGCTTTATAAAACAAAGTATTCTTTTTTTTGCCCCTGTAAAAAATAGGCATAAAATAGTATGATAAACAGACTCAACTCACTGAATTCTGAAATGCTACTTGGATCTTATGTTGGATAATCTTGGTTTGCCATCCACAACCACTTTCTGTCCTCCATCTGCTCTGTTCTGGGAGACTGAATTCAAGGAACTGTATCTCCTGGGCTCCTTGCTCTCCAGCTTCTGGTTGGGTTTTGCCAAGGGAAGGAACTAGTTGGAGACCAGAGGGCAAGAGAAGGAGAGAAGCCAGGGTATCTTGCCATGATTTGGCAGGAGCCCTGTTCCATCACGGAAGTCTTGCAGCTCCTGTTGGATGGTCCCTCTCCCATGGTTTAACTCTCACTGGATTTTGGTAACCCATCCTTGTCAAGCCTCAGTTTTGCCAGTGGCTCTCCACTATTGTTAGACTCTGGGCCTTCCACCATTTTTTTCTGGTTCTCATTCTGCCCACACCTTTGAAAACAGTCCCTTCATGAAAGCTGTCTTCCATTTCTCTTATGAGTATATCATCTATCTTGTGATAGGACTCTAGTCTATGAAGATGTTATAGGACCTTGTATAATATCTCAGTTCAAATTCAAGGGAACTATTAAAAAGGCTTGTTTGTGGTTGAACTTTCAACCAGTTTCAACCAGGTTGGGGCTTCTGTACTGCTTCCAGTTCTCCCTAAGTCCGTTTTATTAGAAATGTGTACATTCTCTTCTAAAAGCCCCACCAAACTAAGTATCCTTCTCTTCTTAAACATTATTTAAAAAAAACTTTATTGAGGTATAATGTCCATGCAAGAAAATGCATCTATTTTAAATGGACAGTTTGATGAGTTTTGAAAAATGTATATGCCCATATAACCACGATGATGGTCAAGATATGAGCATTTCCATCACTGTGTGAGATTTCCTTGTGCCCCTTTTCTACTCAGTCCTGGCCCTAGGCAACTGCTGATCTGCCATCTCTCCCTATAGATAAAATAGTCTTTGCTAGTGACTTGTATTAATAAAAATCATACAGCACTTAGTCTTTTGTGTTTGGCTTCCCTTACTTAGGATAACATTTTGGAGATTGTTCTGTGGCATGTATCAGTCATGGTTCTTTGTTATTACTATGTGTTGTTTCATTTACCCACTGGTGGCCATTTGAGTTCTTTTTGGTTTTTGTCTCTTGTAAATAAAGCTAATATGAACACTCATGCGTAGGTTTTTGCATGAATATGTTTTCATTTCTCTTCGGTAAATATCTAACAATGGAACTGTTGAACTGTATGTTAAGTGCATGTTTAACTTTATAGGATAAAGTGCCAAATAGTTCTTCAGACTGATTGTTATCATTTTACATTGTTGCCAGCAATGTGTGAGAGTATCCCTTACTTCCTTGTCAGCACTTAGCATTGTCTGTCTTGTTAATTTTAGACATTCTAATGGATGTGTAGTAGTGTCTCATTGTGATCTTAATTTGCATTTCCATGAGAACTAATACTTTTGAGCATTTTTTTTTCATGTACTTGTTGGCCATTTGTATATTTTCTTTTGTGAAGTGTGTCTGCTCAGATGTTTTGCCCCCTCCCTCCTTTATTTTTTCAGTTTCACTGTTTTGCTTATTATTGAGTTGCAAAGTTCTTTATATATTTCTGAATGCAAATCCATCACCAGATGTATGTGTTGTAAATATTTCTTCCAGGCTTGACTTTTCATTTTTTCGGTGGTATCTTTGAAAAGCAGTTTTCAATTTTGATGGAGTCTAATTGATCAATTTTTTTCTTTATGCTTCATGATTCTTTTTCCCTAAAAAAATCTTTGCCTAACCCAGTGCTGCAAAGATTTTCTCTTACATGTTGTTCCAGAAGTTTTATAATTTTAGTGGTTAAATTTAGGTCTATAATCCATTTCAAATTAATTTTTGTGAATGACGTGTGGGAAATGTCAAGGGTAATTTTTCCTATGTGAATATTCAGTTGTTCTAGCACCATTTGTTGAAAAGAATATTCTTTTACCATTGAAATGCAATGACTTCTTGGTCAAACACTATATGCCAGTTTAAGGAATCTTTTTTTTAAATAAAATTTTATTTATTTATTTGAGAGAGAGAGAGCAGAGTGAGAGAGGACACAATGGGGGGTGAGGGGCAAAGGGAGAGGGAGAAGCAGACTCCCTGCTAAGCAGGGAGCCCGATGTGGGGCTTGATCCCAGGACCCTGGGATCATGACCCGAGCTGAAGGCAGATGTTCAACCGACTGATCCACCCAGGTGCCCCAAGGATTCTTTTTTTGACTCCCTATTCTTTTTCTTTCACTTCTGTGTCTATCCATGTGCCAGTACCACACTATTGTCTTGATTACTGTAACTGTAAATTTCTTGAACTTAGGTATTACCAATCTCCAACTGGTTCTTACTCAAGATTGTGCTGACAATTCCAGGTGCTTTGAATTTTCATATAAGTTTTAGAATCAGTTTGCCAGTTTTTACAAACAAAAAAGCCTGCTGGGATTATGATTGGAATTGTGCGAATCTGTTGATCAGTTTTGGGGGGAATGGCCATCTTAACAATATTGAACCTTTTAATGTGTGAACATTAGCACATCTTTCTATTTATTAGGATCTTCAAATTAGAGTTTTCAGTGTACTGGTCTTGCATATAGTTTAAGTTTATCCCTATGTATTTCATGTTTGTGATACTAACATAAATGGTATTTTAACAACTCCACCTGCAGTTGTTTGCTGCTGGTATATAGGGTACAATTTATTACTATTATTTTTTAATGCTAACCTCCTACCTTCCAACCTTTCTAAACTCCCTCATGGGTTCCAGTAGCTTGTTATTTTTGTAGATTCCTTAAGATTTTCTTCACGTATGATCAGGCCATCTGCAAAGAAAGACAAATTTACTTCTCCCTTCTTCTTTTTTTTTTTTTTAAAGATTTATTTATTTATTTGAGAGAGAATGAGAGAGAGAGAGCACATGAGAGTGGGGAGGGTCAGAGGGAGAAGCAGACTCCCCGCTGAGCAGGGAGCCCGATGCGGGATCGATCCCGGGACTCAGGATCATGACCTGAGCCGAAGGCAGTTGCTTAACCAACTGAGCCACCCAGGCGCCCCTGGTCTTTCATTTTTATGTATGATGTTGGAATAGCTTTTCACAGATGCTCTCTGTCTCCTTGAGGAATTTACCTCTATTCCTGGTGTATCAAGAGGTTTTTTTTTTTTTTTTTTTTTTGGTTTGTTTTTATCATGGGTAGGTTTCAACTTTTGTCAAATGTCTTTTCTGCACCTATTGATTTGGTCATATGTCTTGTCCTTTATTCTGTTGACATGATGAGTTGAATTGATTAATTTTGAATTTTAAAGGGGTTTTGAATTCCTAGGATTGCAGTTTGTATATCCTGTATTAAATTCCTACCAAGCTAAGGTCCCAACCCCTCTTTAATTCTATTTTTTGGGACCTACAGTTGCACACATGACATGAAATGCTACCACTTGTATGAAAGAGACCAGCTCGAGTTAGGTACTCCTCATTGTCCCCGTGGCACTCTGTTCTTCCTTTTAGCAATGTATGTTTTACACCAAATGATGATTGTTACTTTCCTTTTTTCCCTTAGTGTCTCCCCCAACTAGATTTGAACTTTCCGAGAGCTGAGACTTTGTCCTTTTATTTCAGTAATCCTGGTGCCACATATATGATAAGTTGAGAAGAAGAAGAATGGCTAGGAGCAGGTGCTTTGTCCCTGTAACTTTTCTTTCTCCCCCCAGAACCCCACTAAGTTGGCCTTCTTAGCCCATTTTACAGGTAAGGCTCGGAGAGTTGAAATCCTCTGTCCCAGGCCCTCTAGCTGGTAGGCACAAATCCACGATTTGGAGTGTCTTCTCTTTCCAACTGTTGCAGAATCTCTTGAGTGGTAGGCTATTAAATAATTATTTGTCAACTGATTGGCTGAATGAGTAAATGAGTGAATGAGTGAAAGTAGCCTTTCCCCCTTTTTTTCATGAATGGAACAGGTCCACTAATGAGAAAAAAAAATCAGCTTGGAAACTGGCATGTTGGCAAGGCATGCGGGAGGGGAACGGCAGGGGTAGGGAGTACTTGCTAAAAAAAAAGAAAAGGAAGTGTAAACTATAAATTTACTTGACAGTGTTGCATCTCTGCGGCTCAGACGTTGGCCACTTCATCTTGGCATGATTATTATATAACAGGGGGATGGAGAAATGGCCGGAAAGTATTGCTTCCTATTACATAACCCTCACTGTGTGCCTGACAGTGTTTCTGATAATGGGAGAACAGAAAGTGTGCCACTCTCCGAGTGAAAGACTTCAAGCTTCTTGCAGTGGGATTGGCCTGGTCTTCAGCCGTTTAGAGCGTTAGAGCGGTGACCAATTTCCTCAGCGGCCTCGGCCTGTCTCTCCCATCCTGTGTCTCCGCACGCCCTGCCCCCCACAGGAAGTTTCCTGTATTCACATTCCTCACAAACACTTTTCCTATCTTCTAACTCCAAACTCCATGGTCCTTTTGAGCCCAACGAAGGATTTCTGGTGGAGAATGCGCTGGATTATTGGAGTTTTTGTCACTAGGTAAATGGGCCCCAGTTGAACTGGGCTGTGTATTTTTGCTTCCTCACCGTTTAGTGTTGTGGTGATAAGAGCTCAGAACAGTCTTTGGATAGTTCCTACTTGTCTGTTTTACATGTTTCAAAACGTGGCGTGAGACAATAGGCATTACTTGGCCTCTTCAAGGATTGTCCTGAGACGAGCTGTCTTGCCGGTCAGTTAGGGTCAGTCTTCAGAGCACCCAAACCACTGGTGCTTTCTGTTTGTGCCTCTCCCTTGTGACCTACACAGATTCGGCTCAATGCCCAGCAACTGTTCTGTGTCCATGCAATCAAGCCAAGTGAACACATGCTGGAATCCTCCATTGTCTCTAGCCCTACATGCAGTCCTCCAGCAACTTCTGCTGGCTCTACTGCCTCTAAAATCTCTCTGTTCTCCTACCCCCACATGGAAGCCACGTCCCTGCTTTTCCTCCTTTCACTTTGCCATCTCCAGTGCAGCGGCTGGAATTATTATTTTCAAACTTGTAAATTAAAGCGTGCCATGGTGCTGCCCAAATCCCTACAAATGCTTTCCAGTTGCACTTAGAAGATGCTGCATGATCTGGCTCTGTGCAGTCTTTGACTTTATCTCCTACTGTTCTTCTTCTTCTTCTTCTTCTTCTTCTTCTTCTTCTTCTTCTTCTT
>NW_023270415.1:71000555-71017383 GCF_011800145.1 Mirounga leonina | reverse complement strand
TTCTTCTTCTTCTTCTTCTTCTTCTTCTTCTTCTTCTTCTTCTTCTTTTTTAATGTTTTATTTATTTATTCATGAAAGTCAGAGAGAGAGAGAGAGAGAGAAGCAGAGGGAGAAGCAGGCTCCCCGCCTAGCAGGGAGCCCAATGTGGGACTCTATCCTAGGACCCTGGGATCATGACCTGAGCCGAAGGCAGATGCTTAACCATCTGAGCCACCCAGGCGCCCCCTTCTTCTTCTTTTTTTAAGATTTATTTATTTGTCAGAGAGAGAGAGAGAGCGCGCACAAGCAGAGGGAGAAGCAGGCTCCCCACTGAGCAAGGATCCCGATGCGGAACTCGATCCCAGGACCTGGGGATCATGACCTGAGCCTAAGGCAGACGCTTAACCCACTGAGCCATCCAGGCATCCCTATCTCCTACCATTCTTGTTCAGACGTGCTGGCCTTCCTTCTGTTCCCGAGGCACACTCTAAGGCTCTATTTGCTAGCTCTTCCTACTACTTGGAAGGCTCTTTCTCAGGATCCTAACATGGCTGGTGCGTCAGCAAATGTCATCTCCTCCCTCCACCCAATCTAAAGGTGCCTCTCATTCTCTCTCTCTCATGACACTGCTTTATTTTCTTCAGAGACCTCACCTTTATGCCTTTTGGTCTCCTCCACTTATGTCCATGATTATTGTTTGCTCAGGGGTTGACACACTACCACAGGTCAAATCAAACCTGCCTATTCTTGTAAATAAACTTTTGTCGGAACACAGCCATGCCCATTTGTTTACATATTCCCAGCGGCCGCTTTGGCTCTGTAAGTATGGAGCTGACTAGTTGTGACAGAGACAGTTTGGCCTGCCAAGCCTAAAATATTTGCTTTCTGGCCCTTCACAGAAAATGTTTGCAGACCCCTGCTTTCTCTTTCTCCACTACCTGCTGTCTCGCTCACTGCCAGTTTCCCAGCCGTTTTCTGCACGTGACGGTTCTCCGTGAATTTAATGAACGTGGGAACATAGGACGTTGTGTTTTTGGCTCTGAGCGTGTGTATCTTTTGAGCCCTTGCAGGCAAAGGAGAACCAATAAGGGCCACGTCTGTGTTTATGTGCACAGGCCTATTTCTCTGTCTGGGAGGGACAAGGCAGTGAGGCAGAAAGGACATCATGCAGCTTTTGTGTCCACTCAGAGCAGCATTCCAGACCCGGTCCTGTCACTTAGTTTCTGTACGACCTTGGAAAAAAACCCTCAACCTCTTATGCTTCAGACTCTTCATAAAAAAAGGAGAAAGTGATACCTACTTTTCTGGGGAGGCCATGGAGTGCTTAGCGGACCGTACTTAGCTTTAAAGAAATGCGGTGGGTCCAAAGTACAGATACCACCTGATTTGCTGTTCAGTTCAACTCAATCAGCTGACCCAGTGAGATGTTTAGTGAGTGCCTACTGCCCTCCAGGCAGAATGCTACGTTCCAGGAATGTGGAAACTGTCCAGGAAGAGAGCTTACCAGCTCTCCAATTCCAGGGTCCCTCCTGTGCACCAAGCTGAGTGTGACATGCTGGGGCATGTAGAGACAAACAAGACACAGTCCCACCCATGCGGCCTTCCGATGTTACAGAAGAGATCAGAGCAGCTCACCTGCTACACCTTAGCAATGGAAGGTTGTTAAGAACCACAAGACACACGCAGGCACCAAAGAAGATCTAAAGAAGGAGATAGGACTACATCAAGTTTATTTTTAGGTTCGGACAGAAAGACCCACAGTATTGTAAGCCTTTTTTGTTTCTTTTAAATAGAATCTCCAGTCCCCTCTGATTTTATTTTTAAATGGCTTTTATTTATCTATCAATTATTCTGATATCTCAAACCTTGTTTTATTCCTAAGTAGGTGAGCCATGTATAGTAAATTAAAAAGTAATAATACAAAAGCCTAATCTTACTGTAGCTTGAGGGGAAAATAGGCAAATGTGATTATGGGTAGCGCACCAACTTTTTTTTCTTATATAAGAAGAAATCTGAGGGATTGGCTTTGGGTGTGATTTGGGTTAGTCACACGTGGCTCAATTAGGCAGGCACATCTCTGTCTGTGTCTTTCACTCTGGGTTTTTTGTATTAACTGAAGTACTGGTATGATCTTGGACATGGACGCTTCTCAAGAAAACTCTATTTAGTACCTTTCTCTTGAGAACATATCAAATAGCCTGTAGATGTAGTTCCAGGACCTGAAGATACAGAGATGAACGGTCAGTATTTTAAAACTCTGAATTCTAAGCTCATTACATGCTGTCTACCTTTCTTGTAAATGAGAAATTAAGAAAATCAAGAAAACTGAGCAGCTCCAATCTCTCACCCGTTCATTGAGCACAAACGATGTGTGGACACTGGGTGTTGGAGAAACAATCAAACAGGGTCCCTGCCCTCTAGGAACTTAGTGTTTTGTGGGGATCTGGACTGGGGAATAGTCAAGTGCTGCAGAATTTTTAAAGTTCTCTGATTTAAGTTTTATGATTGAGAGTCAGTATATTGTAGTTCCTGAGTTCAGATCCCGGGTTCATCTCTGACAGTCTGACCATTGGCAAATTATTTAATCTTTTACTACATCTGTTTCTTCGTCTGTAACACGGAGATAGTAATAATTCTAACTCAGTCTTGTTAAGAGGTTCGCATGAGAAAACCATGCTTGGCACATAGTGGGTGATTGGTAGATGTTACTGATGATGGTAGGAGTCATAAGGAGCTCAAGGAATATAATGTAGTGGATGGGGTGCACAAAGGTGGGTTCGCCCCTTTTCAGAAAGGATCCTTCCTAAAAATTTCCCTTGAGCTCTTCCCTTGAGAATGCTGTTTGCCTCCTCTGTCTTGGATCGATCCTTTGTGACATCCATTCACTCATTCTCCTTGTGCTTTGTTTCTTTCTTTTTTTAATTTTTAAAAATTACTTTATTTTTATTTTTTTATTACGTAATGTGATGTTAGTCACCATACAGTACATCATTAGTTTTTGATGTAGTGTTCCACGATTCACTGTTTGCGTATAATACCCGGTGCTCCATGCAGTACATTTGTTTCTTTATTTCTCCCTCTCACTGGATTTCCAGTGAGTCTAACAAGTCCAGCAGATTTCTGATTTTGCCCCCATGGCACACATCTACGACACAGAGGTGGCAGCAGCTATTTAAAATGTTGAGTGGTCAATGTGTCATTCAATTTCCATTAAGAGAGTCATTTCAAACTTTAATATTCTTTAGATGGGGAGGAGTTGCAGGAAGCATACTGTATTTGCTCTGTATGCAACGCGTAGAGAGTAACCGTAAAGTGTGTTAGCTTCAGTCGTAGTTTATTAAACCACAGGAAAACATGATTTTTTTTTTTATATTCTATACAGTTGAGTTCAATATATTTCTAGCAATCTATGGACAGAGAAGAGAAAATGTATTCATTTACTGGGTTGCACCTGCGTGCAGGAGGCCTGTGGAAGACACTGAGGATCAGGTAGTAACTGAGATGTGTTATGTCTCTGCCCTGATGCAAACAGAGAAGTCTAGTCTATGTTGTTGGTGGGTAAGAAGAACAAAAGATATTCATTTAATACCTCCTGTGTTGAACTCATAGGTAATTTTTAAATTCAATCCAATCCAGCTCAACTGATTTCAGTTTGGTTCAACTCATTATTGATCGCTAACTTAAGCTGATCCACTCGGAGAGTGGTCCAGTTAGAGTCCAGACAAATGTGCCTCTGGGGGCTTCCCAGGGACTTGAATCAGGTAGGGGAGTCTCCTTGGATTATGAGAGGTGGAAACCCAACTCCCTACAATTTTAAGCCAAAATGGGAGTTTTAGGGATGACTTACATAATTGAGGGGAGGGCAGCATGTATTCAGGCCAAGGATAAGTGGAATATCACCAGAATTTGCTCTCCTTCTGTGTTCTCTCTCCTCTCTGCATTCCGGCCTCATTCCTCTCCTCCTTAGTCTGGCTCTTCCACCTGGTAAAGGAATGCAGCACTGGAATCCCACTTCCCATCACTGGAGAGCACCTGAGGCTTTGTCTCTTAGGTCTCTCTGGTCGTCAGATACCAGAGAAAGGCTCTGATTGGCGCAGCTTTGGTCGTCTGCAGCCAACCATCCAGTTCATCAGATGCCTGAATTGACTTGCTTCTATAGTTATCCTATAGACTCCTGCTGGCACTCACACAGGATGCTGACATGTGGGAGAGGAGAGGTTCCCAATTAACTTCTGATTATGTAATGAACTGCTTATCTGATTTAAAAAACAATGCGTATTGACTCTAGAAAATTTAGAGAATGAAGTTTTAAAAACACAAAGAAGCACACCATCCAGAAACAGCTGCAAAGGTAGTTTAAAAAAACTTTTAATTTTGGAATAATTTTAAATTTACAGAAAAGTTACAAAGATAACATGGAACATTTCCATATATACTTCACCCAGCTTCCTCTAAGGTTAGCATCTTGCATAATCATGGTGCCTTTGTCAAACTAAGAAATTAAAATAGTACCCTACTGTTAACTAACTCAAGACTTTATTTAGATTTCAACAGTTTTGCCACTGATGTCCTTTCTGTCTCAGGGTTTAACCTGGGACACATTACATACAGTCATCATGTCTCCTTTGTCTCCCTTGATCTGTGACAGTTTCTCCGTCTTTCCTTGTTTTTCATGACCGCGACAGATGTGAGGAGTAAGAGTCAGGTATTTTGACAAATGTCCCTCAGTTTGGATTTGTCTGATGTTTTTCTCATGAGTAGATTGGGGTTATAGGTTTTAGGAAAGAATACCACAAAGCTGAAATGCCCTTTGCGTCACATCATTTCAGGGGTGCATGCAATCCACGTGATTTATTCTTGATCGAAGGGTTCTCCCCTGGAAGTTAACTAAATCTCTCTTTCCAGGGGCGCCTGTGTGGCTCAGTGGGTTAAGCGTCTGCCTTCGGCTCAGGTCACGATCCCAGGGTCCTGGGATCAAGTCCCGCATCAGGCTCCTTACTCAGCGGGGAGTCTACTTCTCCCTCTGCCCCTCACCCTGCTCATGCTCTCTCTCTCTTTCAAATAAATACATAGAATCTTAAAAAAAAAAATCTCTCTTTCCATACGCTGTTCTTTGGAAGTGAACCACGAAGCCCAGCTCACACTCAAGGAGAGGGCAATTAAACTCCTCCTCTTGGAGTGGGGGATGACCTATGTATATTAACAAAGGTAGTTTTTAATATAAATTTTTTTGACCAAAAAGGAATTATAGTGCACGTGCTTTTCTGTAATCTGCTGTTTTCCTCTTAATAATATAGCATGAATGGATTTCCACATCAAATATTCTTTTATTATGTTATTTTTAATAGCTATTCAGTATTTAGCTGTCTGGATATATCAGAATTTAACCTGTTTGTTAGTTTGGACATTTAAATTGTTTCCAGTTATTTTTCCTGGATATTATGAAAATCATTATGATTAACATCCTCCTAGCTAAATCTTTGTACAGTTACTTATTTCAAGGTAAAAATTTGAATAAAATAGATGTATCAAAGCATATGCATGTTTAAAAATTTGCAGGTATAGATTGCCTCCTAACAGTTACCTCTACCTGGTTTCTGCTGGTTTCTCACAGGCATCCCTGGTGGGAGCTGGGCAGGGAGAATGTGATGAGCAAAAGTGGACAGGGCTGCCATTATTCAGGGCAGCTTGAAAGAGAAGAGGTGAAGATGAGGGCTGAACTCTGCTCCTCATTTACCAAGCTTGAGATCATTTATTAATGCTAAGGATGGTACCTCCTTAATGAGGACAGCGACACAATTTATTTTTCCATTTAAAAACATTTTATTAAAATACATATTGCAAGGTAAAACTCACATTTGAAAAAGATGTATAGAACAAATTTAACTATTATAAGTAATTTTAGAGTGGACATACACGTATCTCCCATACTTACGGTTAATGGCAATTAAGAAAATCAGTTTCTTTTGCTGAGTATCTGTGCCCAAACATTCCATTATTAGTGTCCTAGTGTTCCCTTCCCCCCACCCCAAGTAACCATTATCCTGTGTTTAGTGGTAATCACTTCCTTGTTGTTCTTTATTTTTATTTTTATTTTTTTAAGATTTTATTTATTTATTTGACAGAGAGAGACACAGCGAGAGAGGGAACACAAGCAGGGGGAGTAGGAGAGGGAGAAGCAGGCTTCCCACTGAGCAGGGAGCCCAATACGGGGCTTGATCCCAGGACCCTGGGACCACGACCTGAGCCGAAGGCAGATGCTTAACGACTGAGACACCCAGGTGCCCCCTGTTCTTTATTTTTAAAGTTATAAATAAGATACACCTTATGGCAAAATTAGCAAGCAATATGGAAATTTACAAAGTAAACACTGAAAATGTCTCCTAACAGGGGTCTTCTCCCCAAGGGTGTCTGTTATTAACCACGGGGTACGTACTCTCCTGGCTGGGTGCTCTCCAGTGGAACTTTCGGCAGTGATGACACGTTCTGTTTTAGCACTGTTGAACACAGTAGGACCTAGGTACGTTTTAGTATCGAGCAGTTGAAATGTGGCCAGTGTGACTAAAGAACTGAATTTTAAATTTTATTTAATTTTAATTAATTTAATGTTTGGTAGGCTCCTGTGGCTAGTGGCTACCATATTGGACAACATGGCTGTATGTTTTTAAAACCCTTTCTCTCATGCTGGCATGTGGGATCTTCACAGAGTTGTACGTTTGAGGAAACGTACCTCTCGGCAAGATGAAGGTGGCCGGGCTAGCAGTGGCAGCGACCCCTTCGTGACGTCATGCCCTCCACTCTTTCCGTACTGCCCTTCTAGACATAATCAACAGCACTACAAAGGTCAGCTGGGCTTGAGTTGTTTTTTTTTTTTAAGCATTTGTCTCAGCCTACAGTCTCAACTGCAATTTAAGCAGCCCGCTCAGGGCGCTGTGTGGTGTGGTTTCTGAAAGGATGGGTAAAGGTGAAGCCTCCCCTCCCCCAGTGGCCTTTTTTCTCTGGGTCTACGTTTCCAGGCAGCTATTTATGAAAGCTGAATTTTGCAGGTCTGTAGACTCGTGTTACCGCCAAAATGATCTTACTTTAAGAATAATCACTATCTCTTTTGTTTGTCTTTTGAGACAGAAAAATAAAAACAAAAGGACAGTTCCTGTTTGAACGTGAATTAAGTAACATCTTCTTAAATCACGGCTCATGACCTCCTAATTTTCTATCATCAGGCGCGTGTTGGAAGAGCCTGGACTAGGAGTTACCAGGCACGAGTCCTGGTCCCAGCTCTGCCCTGGTGGCCTGGGGTCATCTCAGTAAGAATGGTGAATTATAGACTCAGGGAATGCTTAGGAGAGTCCCAGAGGCATCATCTAAAACACTTAATATTTATGGATCCCTATCCTGTGCATAATTTCGTCTTGTGCCTAGGTTTTATCACACAACTGAAACTGCCTCTTCATTGGACAAGAGAGCAGAGGGAAGTAATACTTTCTTTGGCAACCTAAGCTCTTGGCAAAATCACCTGCTCACAGCAGGTGCTGAAGTGCGTGTTCTATTGAAAACAAGAAGAAAGGAAGGGAGGAAGGAAAGAAGGAAGTAAGATAGGGAGGAAGCAAAGGGAAGGAAGGCAGGGAGGGGAGAAACAAGCACCCTTGTTACCCATGAATTACTTTCCATACCTTATCTCATACTTACTCCTTTCTACAGTTGGGTAGGAGAGATACAAGGCTATGAGGTCAAGTAACATGTTGAAGGCCACACAGCCACCAAGGAGTGGAGTCTCTGTTTTTGTGGCAACTCACAAAGTTAGAATCCAGATTCCCAGAGCTTTGTTCTCATTCCCCAGGTTGTTAAGAATGGTGAAATTGGTGTCTGCCATCCAAGCAAAGCCCCACGGGTGACTTGAGAAAGACAAAGGTTTTAGATCAGTTCTTGCCTGCAGCCCTTTCTCTTTCTGACATTAAGCATATCTTAAACCAGGTTCCTGGGTTGACATTCTCATGCATATGGATTTAGGAGGGGAGCAGCTTTCTCAGCAGGCCTAGGGAAGTATATTAATTTCACAGAGCCCCCATCCCCCTACCCCCCAGCAACTTGGAGGGGCCCTCTGGGCCATTTAATCTCATCTTTTGTCTGCATTGAGAATGGGCATTTCCCCCTCTTTAAATATCATTCCTCCCATCCCTCTCCCCCCTCATCATACTCTTTGTTGTAGATGATCAGGCCAGGAGGGGAGAAGGCACTGGCCCACCAAGCTTGGGAAAGGCCAAAAAGGAAGGATTTGCAGGAGGTGACCCAGCCTCAGGGTCCCCTGAACTCTGAGGCCTAATCCTCTGTAATGGCCTGTGCTGGAAAGTCTTTGTGAAACCTTTGAAAGGAGGTGCTCCTGGGAGGGGCTTTGCCCCTCTTACTCACGGTTCTCAGAGGGGCTTGGGTTGCTTCTAATGAGTGGGTGGACCTAGCTGGAAAGCTGCTGTCTGCCACAAAAATGGGGTGCCAAGAGAGGCAGCAAGATTCCCAATGTTTCAGGTTTTGCCCCTACTCCCCTCCCCTTTGGGACACCCCCAGGCCTCCACCCTGGTCCTTTGTAGGAGCCACGGGAACCGACACCTAGATTCCCAAATCTGTAACCTGGGCCGGGTGTCACAATCCAGGTCTAGCAGGGATCAGAAGTAAGTGACTTATTTAAAAAAGAAAAAATTCAAAGAATGATAAGCTAGAAAAGAGCAGATGCTTTAAGATAGTAATGTTTTTTGGGGCAGGATACTGTCACACAGCCCGGGGTTTGAACCCAGACTTCATCCGGCAGAGACTAGGGTCTCTCAGGTTGTAGTGAGAATGGGAGCTAAAAATTGCGGGCAAAGTATAGGTTCTTACCAAATGGTGGCTACTGAAGGAGTGTGCATAATCACCTAGCCCTCATTTCGTGTGTGAAGAAAGCAAGTCCCAGAGAAGGGAAGTAACTCGGGGAAGGTTGCACAGCAAGTTAAGAGCAGGGCTCAAATTAAAACCTTTTGCTCTGGCCACTGGATCAGAGCTCCATCAGGGGAGCTCCGAAAGCAAAGTCCGTCTTTATTTCTATTTATTTATTTTTTTAACTAATTAATTATTTATTTTTAAAGATTTCATTTATTGGACAGAGAGAGACATATTGAGAGAGGGAACACAAGCAGGGGAAGTGGGAGAGGGAGAAGCAGGCTTCCCTCCCAGGGAGCCCAACATGGGCCTCGATCCCAGGACCCTGGGATCGTGACCCGAGCCGAAGGCAGACGCTCAATGACTGAGCCACCTGGGCGCCCCCATCTTTATTTTTAAAAGCCGGATTTGTGGTGTGCACAAATTGGGAGATGGTATTTATCACACGTGCCTGAGAGATGAAAAAAATGAGTGCACATTCCCTTTGGAATATTGTGATCATATTTCTGGATGGTGTTTTCTGTGGAGCAGAAATGAAAAACCGTAATTTCTAACCCAAGAGCTGACATGTTGGGTGGTTATTACTGCTTCAGCATGGAGGGCTGTAGAGATGAGCTCTGTTTCTGGAAAGAATTAATTGGATTCAGAAGAGAGCTTGAATGAGAGATAGAAAGGAGCTGTCTGTTCTTAGAGTCCGAGACCACCAAAGTCAAGGATCTCCATTTTGATTAGAAATGAATCTGATATGGTTTCTTTAATTGAATTCTTGACTGGTTGAATTTGGGGGGGGTGTCTTCCATTTTGTATGATGAGTCAGATACTTTGCTCAGTTGGAGGTCATGAGAGACTTTTCTAGAGTTTAAATGACTATTGATATGACCATTAAGTAATATATATTAATATAGCCATTAATAAAATTGGCAATGCCTTGCCCTTGCATGATCTCCTATAAATCTTGTGACACTTTGAAGAGAGAGGTATTTTTATCACTTGTATTTTTCAGATGAAGAAATAAAGACTTAAAGGTAACTTGCCAGGGGTCATTAGCCCAGGAAGTACTATGGTGGGCACTGGACATAAGTCTGAGATGTGAAGCATTCTCTGAACTCACCTCAAGAATGCTCAAGCATGGAGTTGGTCAACCTGCTGCTTGCTGCTTTGGGGGTTAGGAGAGTAGAGTTCACCCTGTGCTTCGAGGTAATAACTCAGGTGGCAGCTGACTGATTTTTCTCTTATGCAAGCAGCCTGGCCCCCCTTCTGCCACTCCTCTCTCATTCAACACAGGGCAGGTATGTCTGCACATTGTGGTCTATACATTCCCCTCCTATAACCCTTTGTGAACCCGATATCCCCTTAATTTAACCACCATAATGGAAATTTTTCTTTGCTCCCAATTCCTGGGGTTTTGGTTCCTGCTGTGTCCCCTGTTCCTATCGTTGAGGTTCAGCTTTGCTCCAGTCATTGTTGGCTGCCATTACTCAATGGCTGTACCCTTTCTTCCTTGCTAACAGAGCTCTGATTTTCCTCAGGTGTCCACCATCTATGGCCATCAAGGGAAGGTGGCCCCATACTCAGGGAGTGACTGATTCCTCATTGTTCTAAGCCAGTTATCATGGGACCAGTCCACTTCACAGTGACTGATTTAGGCGTGGGCTTGTAACTCATTTAGGCTAATGACATGAGCGAATGATGGCTCAGGGCCTCGTGGAGAAGGTTTTCCTCATATTCAGAAGGGAACTGCAGGTGCCATGCTGCTGCTTCTGGATGTTGATGTGCCTACCTCTGATGGCCAAGCTGCAGCCACTGTTTTGGGGACCACAAAGGGTCTGAGCCTGAGAACACACTGAGCATGGCAGCATGGAAGGTTGGAGTAAGCTGAATCCTTCATGAAGGCCCCACGGAATTAACCAACCCTCTTAACATCCCTCTTTCAAGCATTCCCTTAGTCTTCAAGCCACTTGGATTTTTTCCCCCTATTACTTGCAGCCAAAAGCATTGTCACTGATAAAGTACGACATCTCAGTAATCTGTCTACTTCCCCAGTCCCTTCCTAGGATTTGCTTTTGACCCCTCCAAACTCCCTATTTCCTGAGACCACCTTCTTTTCAGAAGCTTAACCCCATTTAACATCCCAGGGAGAGGAGCTGGGAGTTGGGCTGGGGAACATTGAAAGGTCACAAAAAAATGCCACCCTTCTACTACTTTCTCTTGTGTTTCATAGTCTGTTTACCCACACCAGTTGCTTGAATGTCTTTTAACTTCAAAAAATGCTACTTTTGGGGGTGCTTGGGTGGTTCTGTTGGTTAAGCATCTGACTCTGGATTTCAGCTCAGGTCATGATCTCCTGGACTGTGGGATTGAGCCCCGCATTGGACTCTGCACTCAGTGTGGAGTCTGCTTGAAAGATTCTCTCCCTCTGCCCCTATGCCCACTCTCGTTTTCTCTCTTAAAAAAAAAAAAGTGCTACTTTTGGAGCATGGACCTTGGGTAGAAAACATCATTGCCCCTCTTATTTCTACCTACTGTTTTTTCAAGGAAACATTTCCCTAGAATTTTAACAAGTCCTGTTAGAATGTAGTCCCTTCTCCCCCGCTCCATGTATCTTACTGCCTTCTCACTATTCCTGGTTGTGCACACGGATAGAGCGGCCTACCCTCTGATGCATGTCCTCTCCTGCCCAATGGATCCTCCACTGTTACCTCTGTGCTAAGGGGCTCTTGCTGTCCAGCTGTTTATGGCCCGATGCCAGGTATCTCCCATCTACCCCTTCTGACTGAGAGAATAGGCTCAGTTCATGGACTTGTAGGCTCATGGATTCAGTCCAATTCATGCTCATATGTTGAAGCCCTAACCCCCAGTGTGACTGTATATGCAGATAGGGCCTTTATAGAAGTAACTAAGGTTAAGTGTGGTCATAAGCATGGGGGCCCTAATCCAGTATAATTGATGTCCTCATAAGAAAATGACAGCAAAGGTGCATGCACAGAGAGAAAAGGCTGCGTGAGGACACAGCAAGAAGATGGCCATTTGCAAGCCAAAGAGAGAGGCCTGGAAGAAATCAACCTTGCTGACACCTTGATATTGGCCTTCCAGTTTCCAGAACGGTGAGAAAATTAATTTCTGTTGTTTAAGCCACCGAGTCTGGCATTTTGTTCTGGCAGACCCGGCAAACTCATGTATTGGTCATACCTCATATTCCAGATCTGATCCCTGGGGTTTATCAGATATCATTCAATTCATTCCTTCATTCATACTTTATCAGTCAGAAAGGTAGTAGAACATGGTATGGAATTACCAATATGTGAGCCACCTGAATCCTAGTCCTGCAAGACCCTCTGTGAAGAATGGCCTCTGAGGTCGTACAGTATAACACACCCCTATTTGCAGATTCATAGTGTTCACTTTGATATTAAAGATTCTGAGCAGTACTTCGGGAGAGAAGCTTGTCTAAGGTTATTTAAGTGGCCATTTATAGCCTTGAGATTTGACTCTGTATCTGTCCCTTTATTGACTAACATCTTTTAATATCCATGAAGCTTGTGGGGAGAAAGGTGGAGCTTGTTTTTCAAAGCAAAGCCTTAAAGTCAGATGGTTCTGCCACGTAATTCGTGAAACTTAGTTTTCCCACCTGCTAAGTGAGGCAGATAGTCACTATCTGGGTTATTGCTTTGAGGATCCAGTAAGAGAATCTATATAAAGGGCCAACACAGTATCATTCCACTTCTCTTCCTTCATCCTCTTCATTTATTCAGAAATTCAGTAACGACATATTTATTGAGTATGAAAGTACACAACTCTTGCTGGACGGAGATACTTTGAGTGTCTTCCGTTTCTACCTGCTCTGAGCTGTGCTGAGGCCTTAGAGACTTGGGAAAACTCAAGCCCCCCTCCTACAGCTTTTTCCCCTGTTCTGTTTTTAATAAATGACATGATACTAGGACTTCTCTGCCTTCACGCTGGTCACTGGGAAGCCCGGCTAGCCTCACACCTAGAGTGTTTAGGTGCTGGGTGGGCACCTGGCTTTGTGGAACATGCAACTCAAAGCTTGCAGGGGTGCATCTGGGACCAAGGAGCAACTTGCCATGTTAACCCAGAGCATCATCCATGTCAGCACCAGACCGGCACAGCTGTGGGTCTCTTGGCTTGAAAGTTCTGAAAACCCAAGGCCTTTTGTAGCTTTCATTTGGCAATAATCAGAATTAACTCCCTGTGAGTAGGTAATGTTCCAATCGAATCGTAATGCAGAGACAATTCCACTAAGTCAGAATTTACCAAGAGAGTCAGTTCTGCCTAGGACATTCTGTGTGAGAGGCTCTGTGTCCAAGCTTTTACTTACCTTGTCTCATTTAATCTTCACAAATGACCCAATTATTATCCTCATTTTACAGATGAAGAAAAGGAAGAAACTGAGGCACAGGGAGGTGCGTGTGCTCAATCCACACAGCTCGAAAGTCCTGGAGCCAGCATTTGACTATGGGCAGCCTGACTCCAGAGTGCAGGCTCTTCTTCACCACTGTGGTCTTCTCCATCCAATTAGTTACTACCTTAAGTTGACAGATGTGGAAACTGAGGCTCGGAGGTGAAATTATTAGACCAAGCCACACAGCTAGTAAATGCCGAGCCAGAACCTGAGCCCAAGTCTCTCTGGCTCCAGAAGCGGTCCCACTTTTTATAGGGGAAGAGCTCCTCCCTGCCTGTGGTTGCACACGTGGCACTGTGTATGTAACCCGGAGGAGCCGGCTGCTACAGCCCCGTGGGCCGCGATTTGCTAGTCCCCCACCTACCGGTGACCTGAACAGAGCTGAAGTAACGTGCCACCACCACATCCCAGGCCCCTCTCACGGTCGGCCTCTGGCCGGAAAAACTCTTCCCCAGTCCTCCTCACTAAATTCTTCTCATCTCTCAGATCTCAGATCAAGTGCCACTTTCTGGGGGTGGCTTCTCTGGCCCTCCAAACAAATCCAGTATCCCCTTTGGGAGATCTGGAGAGCATCCCTTAGTTTTCTTTCTCACTTTTAAATTATCTACTTGTGTGATTATTTTATAAGTACCTGCCTTCCCCTAGATTGTCCACACTATGAGGCCAGAGCCCACAGCAGAGTGGTACAGTAACACCTCCCGTGTTTAATTCAGTTTTTAGCCTATAGCTAAAAATGGTAGTTATTATTCTATAACACAGATATATCTGTTTCTCTGTGTATGTTTACATATATACATATGTGTATATGTAAATACACACATATTTAAACGATACTTAAATGTCATTAGGTCCATCCCCTTCCTCCTCCTAATGCATCAATCACAGAAAGGTCAATTAGCCATGGGATTGTTGCAGCCCCCCCGATTGCTTGCTCTTGCAGACATTGCTAATCAATCACCATACTCTCTTCTTCTGAGTGTCTGGGGAGCCTCAAATCCCCTCTCAAGGCATTGCTCCAGGTAGCCACTGTTGATTAATTGGGCTTGGCCCCAGAAATGAAACTTGCCCATCCCAGAGGGGGAAACTATTCTCATGTATTCCATATAGTTGATTAATCCTAGTGTTCTGCAAGAATTAAAAAAAACATAGGGATGCCTGTGTGGCTCAGTCATTAAGCGTCTGCCTTCGGCTCAGGTCATGATCCCAGGGTCCTGGGATCGAGCCCCGCATCGGGCTCCCTGCTCAGCGGGAAGCCTGCTTCTCCCTCTCCCACTCCCCCTGCTTGTGTTCCCTCTCTCGCTGTGTCTCTGTCAAATAAATAAATAAAATCTTTAAAAAATATATTGATATTTGAGATCCTATTCTAGAGATTCTGATCAACTGGGCCAAGAACCACTGGCTGGCCAAATAGTGTGAAAATTCTGGCCAGTTCTTGTTTGGATTCCGTTTTCCCTTGTGTCATTTATTTACTTTTAAGTGCAGTATATAATAACTCCACAGTGGCAGATACAGAATTGAGGGCACTGAGGATACGGACATGATGGAAAGATCAGTGTCAGTTCTCAGTAGCTCTCACACTAACACAGGAGACAGATCAGCATGAAGAACTCTTAAGTGAGGCAGATTGTTAGGAGTTCATTTATAGGCGTCTGAAAGCACAGGGGAGTATGTGGCAGAGGAAGACAGAACTTCTATGTGGGGGGATCTGGAAAAACATTCTGAAGGAGGTTGGAGTTGCAGTAATTCTTGAGGAACAGGTGGGCTGGGGAACCTATGATGAATCCAAATCGTGGAAGACTGAATGCCAGACAGAGCCATGTGGAGTCAATGATGTAAGGAAAATGATTTTCAGAGTTGATCTTCAGGAAATAAACTTTGGCAGCAAGATGGAGGCTACTTGGAGAAGGATGGAAGAGGAGGCTTGGTGCAAAGTCTCTAGTCTTAATTCATGGCGGTGGCAGAAGTCACAGAATTGAATTGGAGATGGAATGAGATTTTGGCAATAGGGGAGAAACATTGAATATGACTCAAGGGAAATCTATGAAAATTAATTGTATACGTGCTCTTATTGCTTTGCATTACATTGTGAGCTCTTCAGAAAAAGATTTGCATTCCTAATCTGGGTCAGATACTGTGTCAGATATTTTACATAGAGCTTCTGATTAATCCTCATAACAATTCCACAGAGTTATTTTCACTATCTGGATGAGGATCCTGAGGTTATAAATATATTAAATCATTTTCCCGGTGTTACACAGCCAATAAGTTGTAGAGTCAGGATTCAAATACAGATAGTTTAACCCTGGAAGATAGGCATTGAACTATGTGATGATCCTGTCTTAATTACTGCTCTATTCCGTGGTTTTCAGCCAGGGAGGATTTTGTGCACCTCACTCAGGGGAGACATTTAGCAATTTCTCTAGACAGTTTTCGTTGTCTCAACTGGGGTAGGGGGGATTGCTACTGCATTTAGTGGGTAAAGGTCAGATATGCTGCTGAAAATCCTACAATAGGCAGGATGGTCTCCACACCAACTCCTCTCCCTGCAAGAAAGAATTACCCAGTCCCAAATGTCAGTGGTGCCGAGGTTGAGAAATCCTGTTCTATTTCTAGGGCCTAACTCAGTGCCTGGCTCATGGTTAGTTGAATGTTTGTTGAATTAAAGAGAACTACTGGGGATATGCATTCATACTTCTGTACTTATATAAATTTAAATTTATGTGAATATAGCTCCTTACAAATATATACATTCTTTAATCCTGATGTATTCTCCTGATCACAGAAATTTCACTGTGTGTGTCGTCTTTATTTCCTCTTGAATCTGTAACTTTGGGGCAATGTTTCTAATTTATCCTATTCCAAGTCTTACCTCCTGTAATTATGGTGTCTCCTGGCTTGGCCGTCGTCCCATGGATTGGTATTTCATTTTAAATCCTGCAGTTGCTGTGCTGACTTAGAAAAGATTTGGAGGTTTTTGTGTGTTTTTCTTTCTTGTTCCTGCCCCATCTTGTTGGAATTCATTGCATCACCCTATACTTTCCTAGCAAGGGGCTTAGCATCTACTTCAGGGGATGGGCTGCCAGTGAAACTCCCTGAGTAATCAGATCCATGGCTCACTGAATGAAGTGGTTGTGGCTGGCTGCCTCAGTTCCCATCCAGAAGGCGACATATTCCTGAACTTGGGTGATGTGGGCTTGGGAAGTTCCATCCCTTGTTGTAAACCAGCTGAGCTTTTTGCAAATCCATCCATGATTACGTTACCCTGTATCCAATTTCCAGCTGACAGCTGTTCCTCAATCTTCTCCTTCCCCCAGCCCCCGATACACTCCGGGATTTCCTTCCTTCCTCCCTTCCTCCCTCCCTCCCTCCCTCCCTCCCTCCCTCCTTCCTTCCTTCCTTCCTTCCTTCCTTCCTTCCTTCCTTCCTTCCTTCCTCCGTCCCTCCCTTCCTACCTCCTTTCTTTCTTTCTTTCTTTCTTTCTTTCTTTCTTTCTTTCTTTCTTTCTTTCTTTCTTTCTTTCTT
>NW_023270415.1:71000279-71000545 GCF_011800145.1 Mirounga leonina | reverse complement strand
CTTTCTTTCTTTCTTTCTTTCTTTCTTTCTTTCTTTCTTTCTTTCTTCTTTCTTTCTTCTTTCTTTCTCTCTTCCTTTCTCTCTTCCTTCCTTCCTTCCTTCCTTTTCTTTCTTTCTTTCTTTCTTTCTTTCTTTCTTTCTTTCTTTCTTTCTTCTTTCTTTCTTTCTTCTTTCTTTCTCTCTTCCTTTCTCTCTTCCTTCCTTCCTTCCTTCCTTCCTTTTCTTTCTTTCTTTCTTTCTTTCTTTCTTTCTTTCTTTCTTTCTTT